>NW_025747822.1:10000-45587 GCF_021184085.1 Oncorhynchus gorbuscha | reverse complement strand
GGTTAGGGCCATGGGGAAGGAGTAGGGCCAAGGGTTGGGCCATGGGGAAGGGTGGGGAATAGGGCCATGGGGAAGGAGTAGGGCCATGGGGAAGGAGTAGGGCCATGGGGAAGGGTTAGGGCCATGGGGAAGGAGTAGGGCCATGGGGAAGGAGGGGCCATGGGGAAGGAGTAGGGCCATGGGGAAGGGTTAGGGCCATGGGGAAGGAGTAGGGCCATGGGGAAGGAGTAGGGCCATGGGGGAAGGGTTAGGGCCATGGGGAAGGAGTAGGGCCATGGGGAAGGGTTAGGGCCATGGGGAAGGAGTAGGGCCATGGGGAAGGAGTTAGGGCCATGGGGAAGGAGGGCCATGGGGAAGGGTAGGGCCATGGGGAAGGAGTTAGGGCCATGGGGAAGGGTTAGGGCCATGGGGAAGGAGGAGCCAGGGGAAGGGTAGGGCCATGGGGAAGGAGGAGGGCCATGGGGAAGGGTTAGGGCCATGGGGAAGGAGTAGGGCCATGGGGAAGGGTAGGGGGCCATGGGGAAGGAGTAGGGCCATAGGGCCATGGGGAAGGAGGAGGGCCATGGGGAAGGAGGAGGGCCATGGGGAATGGTTAGGGCCATGGGGAAGGGTAGGGCCATGGGGAAGGGTAGGGCCATGGGGAAGGAGTAGGGCCATGGGGAAGGAGGAGGGCCATGGGGGAATGGTTAGGGCCATAAGGGGAGGGCCATGGGGGCCATGGGGAAGGGTTAGGGCCATGGGGAAGGGGTAGGGCCATGGGGAAGGGTTAGGGCCAAGGGAAGGAGTAGGGCCATGGGCCATGGAAGGGTTAGGGCCATGGGGGGTTAGGGCCATGGGGAAGGAGTTAGGGCCATGGGGAAGGAGTAGGGCCATGGGGAAGGGTTAATGGGGGCCATGGGGAAGGAGTAGGGCCATGGGGAAGGGTTAAGGAGTAGGGCCATGGGGAAGGAGGGGCCATTAGGGCCATGGGGAAGGAAGGGCCATGGGGAAGGGTTAGGGCCATGGGGAAGGAGTAGGGCCATGGGGAAGGGTTAGGGCCATGGGGAAGGGTTAGGGCCATGGGGAAGGAGTAGGGCCATGGGGAATGGTTAGGGCCATGGGGAAGGAGTAGGGCCATGGGGAAGGGTTAGGGCCACGGGGAAGGGTTAGGGCCACGGGGAAGGGTTAGGGCCACGGGGAAGGGTTAGGGCCACGGGGAAGGGTTAGGGCCATGGGGAAGGAGTAGGGCCATGGGGAAGGAGGAGGGCCATGGGGAAGGAGTAGGGCCATGGGGAAGGAGGAGGGCCATAGGGAATGGTTAGGGCCATGGGGAAGGAGTAGGGCCATGGGGAAGGGTTAGGGCCATGGGGAAGGAGTAGGGCCATGGGGAAGGAGGAGGGCCATGGGGAAGGAGGAGGGCCATGGGGAATGGTTAGGGCCATGGGGAAGGAGTAGGGCCATGGGGAAGGAGTAGGGCCATGGGGAAGGAGGAGGGCCATGGGGAATGGTTAGGGCCATGGGGAAGGAGTAGGGCCATGGGGAAGGGTTAGGGCCATGGGGAAGGAGTAGGGCCAAGGGGAAGGGTTAGGGCCATGGGGAAGGAGTAGGGCCAAGGGGAAGGAGTAGGGCCAAGGGGAAGGGTTAGGGCCAAGGGGAAGGAGTAGGGCCATGGGGAAGGGTTAGGGCCATGGGGAAGGAGTAGGGCCATGGGGAAGGGTTAGGGCCATGGGGAAGGAGTAGGGCCATGGGGAAGGAGGAGGGCCATGGGGGAAGGAGTAGGGCCATGGGGAAGGAGGAGGGCCATGGGGAATGGTTAGGGCCATGGGGAAGGAGTAGGGCCATGGGGAAGGAGTAGGGCCATGGGGAAGGAGTAGGGCCATGGGGAAGGAGGAGTGCCATGGGGAAGGAGTAGGGCCATGGGGAAGGAGGAGGGCCATGGGGAATGGTTAGGGCCATGGGGAAGGAGTAGGGCCATGGGGAAGGAGTAGGGCCATGGGGAAGGAGGAGGGCCATGGGGAAGGAGGAGGGCCATGGGGAATGGTTAGGGCCATGGGGAAGGAGTAGGGCCATGGGGAAGGAGTAGGGCCATGGGGAAGGAGGAGGGCCATGGGGAATGGTTAGGGCCATGGGGAAGGAGTAGGGCCAAGGGGAAGGGTTAGGGCCAAGGGGAAGGAGTAGGGCCATGGGGAAGGGTTAGGGCCATGGGGAAGGGTTAGGGCCATGGGGAAGGAGTAGGGCCATGGGGAAGGGTTAGGGCCATGGGGAAGGGTTAGGGCCATGGGGAAGGAGTAGGGCCATGGGGAAGGGTTAGGGCCATGGGGAAGGAGTAGGGCCATGGGGAAGGGTTAGGGCCATGGGGAAGGGTTAGTGCCATGGGGAAGGGTTAGGGCCATGGGGAAGGGTTAGGGCCATGGGGAAGGAGTAGGGCCATGGGGAAGGGTTAGGGCCATGGGGAAGGGTTAGGGCCATGGGGAAGGAGTAGGGCCATGGGGAAGGGTTAGGGCCATGGGGAAGGAGTAGGGCCATGGGGAAGGGTTAGGGCCATGGGGAAGGGTTAGGGCCATGGGGAAGGAGTAGGGCCATGGGGAAGGGTTAGGGCCATGGGGAAGGAGTAGGGCCATGGGGAAGGAGTAGGGCCATGGGGAAGGAGTAGGGCCATGGGGAAGGAGTAGGGCCAAGGGGAATGGTTAGGGCCAAGGGGAATGGTTAGGGCCATGGGGAAGTAGTAGGGCCATGGGGAAGGGTTAGGGCCATGGGGAAGAAGTAGGGCCATGGGGGAGGGTTAGGGCCATGGGGAAGGAGTAGGGCCATGGGGAAGGGTTAGGGCCATGGGGAAGGAGGAGGGCCATGGGGAAGGAGTAGGGCCATGGGGAAGGGTTAGGGCCATGGGGAAGGAGGAGGGCCATGGGGAAGGAGTAGGGCCATGGGGAAGGGTTAGGGCCATGGGGAAGGGTTAGGGCCATGGGGAAGGAGTAGGGCCATGGGGAAGGGTTAGGGCCAAGGGGAAGGAGGAGGGCCATGGGGAAGGAGTAGGGCCATGGGGAAGGGTTAGGGCCATGGGGAAGGAGGAGGGCCATGGGTAAGGGTTAGGGCCATGGGGAAGGAGTAGGGCCATGGGGAAGGGTTAGGGCCATGGGGAAGGAGTAGGGCCATGGGGAAGGAGTAGGGCCATGGGGAAGGAGTAGGGCCAAGGGGAAGGAGTAGGGCCAAGGGGAAGGAGTAGGGCCAAGGGGAAGGAGAAGGGCCATGGGGAAGGAGTATGGCCATGGGGAAGGAGTATGGCCATGGGGAAGGAGAAGGGTCATGGGGAAGGAGTAGGGCCATGGGGAAGGAGTAGGGCCATGGGGAAGTGTTAGGGCCATGGGAAGGAGTAGGGCCAAGGGGAAGGAGTAGGGCCAAGGGGAAGGAGAAGGGCCATGGGGAAGGAGTATGGCCATGGGGAAGGAGTATGGCCATGGGGAAGGAGAAGGGTCATGGGGAAGGAGTAGGGCCATGGGGAAGGAGTAGGGCCATGGGGAAGTGTTAGGGCCATGGGAAGGAGTAGGGCCATGGGGGAGGGTTAGGGCTATGGGGAAGGAGTAGGGCCATGGGGAAGGAGAAGGGCCAAGGGGAAGGGTTAGGGCCATGGGGAAGGGTTAGGGCCATGGGGAAGGAGTAGGGCCATGGGGAAGGAGAAGGGCCAAGGGGAAGGGTTAGGGCCAAGGGGAAGGAGTAGGGCCAATGGGAAGGAGTAGGGAGGGAATTAGTACCGGCTGTAAGAGACAGAGGGCTATAGCCACAGTAGGCTATTATGCAATGTCATTCTCTAATTGAACCTATTGGCCCAGCCAGTTCTAACAGGTCACAGGTCACAGTGTACTGAATATGGATTCATTTAAATGAGCTCACCCCAGAGCCCAATGTTCCTTAGCAATTTGTACCAGAGAGCTATACTGACTGACTGGATTTGATTGAAATCTCATTAATATAACCACTGATGCGCTGCTCTGACTGCCAGTCTGGGATATAACCACTGAAGCGCTACTCTGACTGCCAGTCTGGGAGCAGGACTGCAGCTATAGTATCTGGTGGATTATCTGGTGGATTCATGTAAAAAATATACAGTACCTGTCAAAAGTTTGGACACACCTACCCAATTATGGGTTTTTCTTTTTTTGTACTATTTTCTACATTGTGGAATAATAGTGAAGACATCAAAACTTTGAAATAACACTTATGGAATCATGTAGTAACCAAAAAAGTGTTAAACAAATCTAAATATATTCAAAGTAGCCACCCTTTGCCTTAATGATAGCTTTGCACACTCTTGGCATTTTCAACCAGCTTCATGAGGAATGCTTTTTCAACAGTCTTGAAGGAGTTCCCACATATGCTGAGCACTTGTTGGCTGCTTTTCCTTCACTCTGTGGTCCAACTCATCCCAAATCATCTCAATTGGGTTGAGGTTGGGTGATTGTGGAGACCAGATCATCTGATGCAGCACTCCATCACTCTCCGACTTGGTCAAATAGCCCTTACATAGCGTGGAGGGGTGTTGGGTCATTGTTCTGTGGAAAAACTAATGGTAGTTCCAAAGCGCAAACCAGATGGGATGGTGTACTGCAGCAGAATGCTGTGGCAGCCATGATGGTAAAGTGTGCCTTGATTTCTAAATAAACCACAGACAGCGTCAGCAGCAAAGCACCCCCACACTCTGCGGCCTCAAAAAAAGTTCTCATACGGAGGCCGCTATTAAACGTTTCCAGTGTTGCAGGAGCTGTGTTTGCTTTGTTCCGGGCCAATGTGGACCGCGCTGACTTTCAATGTAGCAACTGCTTGCTTGTGGAGGACTAAAGGAGCGAAGTAGCTACTCTTAGCAAGCAAGTAGCAAACCTACATAAGCTACTGAGGAACCCACACCCACCTACTTTTTATTTTTCTTCCACTCTAGTAGCCGGACGCCGCTCTGGTCTGGTGGAAGTTTCGCCGCCGTGTCGGCTCTCCACAGCCGACTGGCCGGTGCTAGGCAGGGTTCCATCCCCGAAGTGGTCTCTTCTTCCTTGGAGAACGGAGCTGTTCTCGACCCAACCAACCAGCCATGGAGGTACGTCACTTGCCATGGAAGTCGAAGAAGGCGTCCTCTGGCAACAGGGGTCTTCATGGAGATGTTGAGCCCGGAACTGACACAGACCAAAAACAGCTTTGCCGCCCTGGATCCAGAGGTTCCGGAGCCTTCGTCCTCCGTGGCTTCCCAATCAAGATCGGATCCGGAGGTACTTGCATCTTCGTCCTCGGATCTGTCTCCCTCTCCGGTGGCTTCACCAAACTGTGAGGCTGCCTGAGAGACTGGCCCATTCAACATCACCAGCTGTCATCATAGGCAGCTCTATGGAGAGAAACATATCGGTCCCAAAGGCAAAAGAACATAACAAGGGTGCTTCGACTGTTCTACCAACGATGCCGGGAACTGACACTGTTGTAGTCCATGTGGGGTCAAACGACATCAGGAGGGCTAGCTCGGAACATTTGAAAATTGATTTTAAAAAAGTGATTTTAGCATTAAGAGACTCCAAAAAAGGGCCAATAATTTCAGGTCCAGTACCATCGTTGGGCCGTGGGTGTGAAAGATTCAGCAGACTGCTGGCATCCCACATCTGGCTAAAATACTACTGTAGCTCTACTGGAGTCACTTTTATAGATAACTTTGACACCTTCTGGAAACAGAAGATACTCTACAGGAATGACGGAGTCCATCCAAATCTTCTTGGCTCCTCTGTCCACGCATTTCAAGACTGCGTTGAAACAATGACTGGTCAATGATCCAAGACCAGCTCAGTTAATCCCTGCTATTGTGCTTTTACACCTGCATTGTTTGCTGTTTGGGGTTTTAGGCTGGGTTTCTGTACAGCACTTTGAGATATCAGCTGATGTACGAAGGGCTATATAAATAAATTTGATTTGATTTGATATTGTGACAATGAGTCGTCATAATGCTGCATGAAATGTACATGATTTTAGGGGCATTGGCAAACACAATGTAAGTAATTTAATTTATGTACCCCTAATTGCACCGAATACATCTGTTTATCCTACAGCTATTGTAAGCAGTAGTCATGAGCATATAAACCAGAGTTACACTGTTAGCACTGAGGTGGTGTGCAATAGTTGGAAGACCATTTTATGCAGCTCACTCTGCACTATCAACTAACTATCAAGCCCCCTTTACTGGCTCAAATAGCCAACCAATCAGCCTATTACCAACCCTTAGTAAACTTCAGGAAAAAATGGTGTTTGACCAGATACAATGCTATTTCACAGGAAACACATTGACAACAGAATTTCAGCATGGTTGTATGGAATGACACTCAACAAGCACAGCACTTAGACAAATTACTGATGATTGGCTGAGATAAATTGATGATAAAATGATTGTGGGGGCTGTCTTGTTAGACTTCAGTGCAGCTTTGACATTATCGATCATAGTCTGCTGCTGGAAAACGTATGTGTTATGGCTTTACACCCCCTGCTATAATGTGGATAAAGAGTTACTTGTCTAACAGAACACAGAGGGTGTTCTTTAATGGAAGTCTCTCAAATATAATCCAGCTAGAATCAGGAATTCCCCAGGGTAGCTGTTTAGGCCCCTTGCTTTTAAAAAGTTTTACTAACGACATGCCACTGACTGCAGACAGCCCGGACACCCATGCATACCCCACAGGACATGCCACAAGAGGTTTCTTCACAGTCCCCAAGTTCAGAACAGACTATGGGAGGCACACAGTACTACATAGAGCCATGACTACATGGAACTCTATTCCACATCAAGAAACTGAAGCAAGCAGTAAAATTAGATAAAAAACAGATATAAATACAACAGAGGGGACTGTGAAGCAACACAAACATTGGCACGGTCACATCTACTTCCGGCGCCGACAGAGATGGCCGCCTGGCTTCGCGTTCCTAGAAAACTATGCAGTATTTAGATTTTTTAATGTGTTATTTCTTACATTGTTACCCTTAGGTTTTATTACATACAGTTGCGAGGAATTTTGGGATATAAGAGCAACGTCAACTCACCAACATTACGACCAGGAATACGACTTTCCCGAAGCGGATTCTCTGTTTTGCCCACCACCCAGGACAATGGATCGGATCCCAGCCGGCGACCCAAAACAACGACACCGAAGAAGGGAACGCTTATCCAGAACGCCGCAGCCCGTCTGGTGTTCAACCTTCCCAAGTTCTCTCACGTCACCCCGCTCCTCCGTTCTCTCCACTGGCTTCCAGTTGAAGCTCGCATCCGCTACAAGACCATGGTGCTTGCCTACGGAGCTGTGAGGGGAACGGCACCTCAGTACCTCCAGGCTCTGATCAGGCCCTACACCCAAACAAGGGCACTGCGTTCATCCACCTCTGGCCTGCTCGCCTCCCTACCACTGAGGAAGTACAGCTCCCGCTCAGCCCAGTCAAAACTGTTCGCTGCCCTGGCCCCCCCAATGGTGGAACAAACTCCCTCACGACGCCAGGACAGCGGAGTCAATCACCACCTTCCGGAGACACCTGAAACCCCACCTCTTTAAGGAATACCTAGGATAGGTTAAGTAATCCCTCTCACCCCACCCCCCCCCTAAGTTTTAGATGCACTATTGTTAAGTGACTGTCCCACTGGATGTCATAAGGTGAATGCACCAATTTGTAAGTCGCTCTGGATAAGAGCGTCTGCTAAATGACTTAAATGTAAATGTAAATGTAAGGGGCAGACGGAGCGGTCTTCTGGTCAGGCTCCATAGACAGGCACATCGCACACCGCTCTCGAGCATACTACTCGCCAATGTCCAGTCTCTTGACTACAAGGTAGACTAAATCCGTGCAAGGGAAGCCTTCCAGAGAGACATCATAGACTGTAACGTTCTTTGTTTCACGGAAACATGGCTCACTCGAGCTGGTTTCTTCACGCATTGCGCCAACAGAAACAAGCATCTTTCTGGTAAGAAGAAGGGCGGGGCTGTATGCCTTATTAATGATTAACGAGACGTGGTGCATTCATAACAACATACAGGAACTCAAGTCCTTCTGTTCACCTGACTTAGAATTCCTCACAATCAAATGCCAACAGCATTATCTACCAAGAGAATTCTCTTTGATTATAATCACAGCAGCATATATCCCCCCCAAGCAGACACATCGATGGCCCTGAACGAACTTCAGTTGACTCTATGTAAACTGGAAACCACATATCCTGAGGATGCATTTATTGTAGCTGGGGATTTTAAAAAGGCTAATCTGAAAACAAGGCTCCCTAAATTCTATCAGCATATCGATTGCGCAACCAGGGCTGGAAAAACACTAGATCATTGCAATTCTAACTTACACGATGCATATAAGGCCCTCCCCCGCCCTCCTTTTGGAAAAGCTGACCACGACTCCATTTTGTTGCTCCCAGCCTATAGACAGAAACTAAAACAGGAAGCTCCTATGCTCAGGTCTGTCCAACGCCGGTCCGACCAATCTGATTCCAAGCTTCAAGATTGCTTCGATCACGTGGATTGGGATGTGTTCCACATTGCATCAAACAACAACATTGATGAATACGCTAATTCGGCGAGCGGGTTTATTATCAAGTGCATCGGCAATGTCGTACCCACAGCGTCTATTAAAACGTTCCCAAACCAGAAACCGTGGAATGATGGCAGCATTCGCACAAAACTGAAAGCACTGCTTTTATTCGGGGCAATGTGACCGGAAACATGACCAAATACAAACAGTGTAGCTATTCCCTCCGCAAGGCAATCAAACAAATTAAGCGTCAGTATAGAGACAAAGTAGAGTTGCAATTCAACGGCTCAGACATGAGAGGTATGTGGCAGGGTCTACAGTCAATCACGGACGATAAAAGGAAAACCAGCCCCGTCGCGGACCAGGATGTCATACTCCCAGACAGACTAAACAACTTCTTTCATCGCTTTGAGGGCAATACAGTGCCACTGACACGGCCCGCTACCAAAACCTGCGGGCTCTCCTTCACTGCAGCCGACATGAGCAAAACATTTAAACGTGTCAACCCTCGCAAGGCTGCCAGCCCAGATGGCATCACCAGCCTCGTTCTCAGAGCATGCGCAGACCAGCTGGCTGGTGTGTTAAAACCTCTTAAGACTCTAGGGGCAGTATTTCATTTTTGGATAAAAAGACGTGCCCTTTTTAAGCGCAATATTTTGTCACGAAAAGATGCTCGACTATGCTTGGAATTGATAGTTTTGGAAAGAAGACACTCTGACGTTTCCAGAACTGCAAAGATTTTCACTGTGAGTGCCTTAGAACAAAAGCTACAGGCAAAACCAAGATGTTTGAGCGACCAGGAAATGAACAGGATTTCTGAAGGTACGTTTTCCATGATCGCCTTATATGGCTGTGAATGCGACAGGAATGAACGGACACTTTCTAGCGTTTCCCCAAGGTGTCTGCAGCATTGTGACGTATTTGTAGGCATATCATTGGAAGATTGACCATAAGAGACTACATTTACCAGGGGTCCCGCACGGTGTCTGTGTGGAAATTGGTGCACAAAAGTCAGCTACCAGTATTTTTCCATCCGAATCAGAGAAGAATGCAGGCTTCCAGGGACGGCATTTCAATGAAGAGATATATGACAAAACACCTTGAGGATTGATTCAAACAACGTTTTCCATGTTTCAGTTGATATTATGGAGTTAATTCAGAAAAAAGTTTGACGTGTAGGTGACTGAATTTTCGGATAGTTTCGGTAGCCAAATGCATAGTAACAAAACGGAACGTTGTGTCCTACACAAGAATCTTTCAGGAAAAACTGGACATCTGCTATGTAACTGAGAGTCTCCTCATTGAAACATCTGAAGTTCTTCAAAGGTAAATTATTTTATTTGATCCCTTTGCTGGTTTTTGTGAATATGTTGCGTGCTAAATGCTAACGCTAAATGCTAAGCTAGCTATCACCACTCTTACACAAATTATTGATTTTCTCTGGTTCTAAAGCATATTTTGAAAATCTGAGACGACAGGATTGTTAAGAAAAGGATAAGCTTGAGAGCAGGCATATTTATTTCATTTCATTTGCGATTTTTAGAAATCGCTAACGTTGCGTTATGGTAATGAGCTTGAGGCTGTAGTCACGATCCCGGATCCGGGATGAGGGGGCGTAAAAGGTTAAGGACATATTCAATCAATCCTTATTCCAGTCTGCTGTTCCCACATGCTTCAAGAGGGCCACCATTGTTCCTGTTCCCAAGAAAGCTAAGGTAATATGACTACCGCCCCATAGCACTCACTCACATCATGAAGTGCTTTGAGAGACTAGTCAAGGACCATATCACCTCCACCCTACCTGACACCCTAGAACCACTCCAATTTGCTTACCGCCCCAATAGGTCCACAGATGGCGCAATCGCAATCCCACTGCACACTGCCCTAACCCATCTGGACAAGAGGAATACCTATGTGAGATTGCTGTTCATCGACTACAGCTCAGCATTTAACACCATAGTACCTTCCAAACTCGTCATCAAGCTCGAGACCTTGGGTCTCGACTCCGCCCTGTGCAACTGGGTACTGGACTTCCTGACGGGCCGCTCTAAGGTGGTGAGGGAAGGTAACAACATCTCCACCCTGCTGATCCTCAACACTGGAGCCCCACAAGGGTGTGTTCTCAGCCCTCTCCTGTACTCCCGGTTCACCCACGACTGCGTGACCATACACGCCTCCAACTCAATCATCAAGTTTGCAGACAACACTACAGTGGTAGGCTTGATTACCAACAACGACGAGACGGCCTACAGGGAGGAGGTGAGGGCCCTGTCAGGAAGATAACCTCACACTCAATGTCAACAAAACAAAGGAGATGATCGTGGACTTCAGGAAACAGCAGAGGGAGCACCCCCCTATCCACATCGACACATGGAGAGGGTAGAAAGTTTTAAGTTCCTCGGCGTACACATCACGGACAAACTGAAATGGTCCAACCACACAGACAGCGTGGTGAAGAAGGCATAACAGCGCCTCTTCAACCTCAGGAGGCTGAAGAAATTCGGCTTGTCACCAAAATCACTCACAAACTTTTACAGATGCACAATCGAGAGCATCCTGTCGGGCTGTATCACCACCTGGTACGGCAACTGCCCCGCCCATAACCGTAAGGCTCTCTAGAGGGTAGTGAGGTCTGCACAATGCATCACCGGAGGCAAACTACCTGCCCTCCAGGACATCTGCACCACCCAATGTCACAGGATGGCCAAAAAGATCATCAGGGACAACAACCACCCGAGCCACTGCCTGTTCACCCCGCTATCATCCAGAAGGCGACGTCAGTACAGGTGCATCAAAGCTGGGACCGAGAGACTGAAAAACAGCTTCTATCTCAAGGCCATCAGACTGTTAAACAGCCATCACTAACATTGAGTGGCTGCTGCCAACATACTGACTCAACTCCAGCCACATTAATAATGGAAAAATCTATATAATAAATGTATCACTAGTCACTTTAAACAACGCACTTCTATATGTTTACATACCCTACATTACTCATCTCATATGTATATACTGTACTCTATACAATCTACTGCATCTTGTTTACATACCCTACATTACTCACCTCATATGTATATACTGTACTCTATACCATCTACTGCATCTTGTTTACATACCCTACATTATTCATCTCATATGTATATACTGTACTCTATACAATCTACTGCATCTTGTTTACATACCCTACATTACTCACCTCATATGTATATACTGTACTCTATACCATCTACTGCATCTTGTTTACATACCCTACATTACTCATCTCATATGTATATACTGTACTCTATACCATCCACTGCATCTTGTTTACATACCCTACATTACTCATATCATATGTATATACTGTACTCTATACAATCTACTGCATCTTGTTTACATACCCTACATTACTTATCTCATATGTATATACTGTACTCTATACAATCTACTGCATCTTGTTTACATACCCTACATTACTTATCTCATATGTATATACTGTACTCTATACCATCTACTGCATCTTGTTTACATACCCTACATTACTTATCTCATATGTATATACTGTACTCTATACAATCTACTGCATCTTGTTTACATACCCTACATTACTTATCTCATATGTATATACTGTACTCTATACCATCCACTGCATCTTGTTTACATACCCTACATTACTTATCTCATATGTATATACTGTACTCTATACCATCCACTGCATCTTGTTTACATACCCTACATTACTCATATCATATGTATATACTGTACTCTATACAATCTACTGCATCTTGTTTACATACCCTACATTACTTATCTCATATGTATATACTGTACTCTATACCATCCACTGCATCTTGTTTACATACCCTACATTACTCATATCATATGTATATACTGTACTCTATACAATCTACTGCATCTTGTTTACATACCCTACATTACTTATCTCATATGTATATACTGTACTCTATACCATCCACTGCATCTTGCCTATGCCGTTCGGCCATCATTCATTCATATATTTTTTTATGTTCATATTCTTATTCATTCCTTTACACTTGTGTGTATAAGGTAGTTGTTGTGAAATTGTTAGGTTAGATTACTCGTTGGATATTACTGCATTTTCGGAACTAGAAGTACAAGCATTTCGCTACACTCGCATTAACATCTGCTAACCATGTGTATGTGACAAATACAATTTGATTTGATTTGCATACACACACACGATAACATAATACACATGGATTTAGTACTGTAGATATGTGTTAGTGGTGGAGTAGGGGCCTGAGGGCATTCAGTGTGTTGTGAAATCTGTGAATGTATAGTAATGTTTTTAAATGGTATAAACTGCCTTAATTTATCTGGACCCCAGGAAGAGTAGCTGCTGTTTTGGCAACAGCTAACGGGGATCCATAATAAATACAAATTACACCATCACACCTCCTCCTCCATGCTTCATGGTGGGAACCACACATGCGGAGATCATCTGTTCAGCTACTCTGCGTCCCACAAAGACACAGCGGTTGAAACCAAAAATCTGAAATTTGGACTCCGGTCTAATGTCCCTTGCTCGTGTTTCTTGGACAAAGAAAGTCTCTTCTTCTTATTGGTGTCCTTTAGTAGTGGTATCTATGCAGCAATCATACCATGAAGGCCTGATTCATGCGTCTGTTACTTGAACTCTGTGAAGCATTTATTTGGGCTGCAATTTCTGAGGCTGGTAACTCTTATGAACTTATCCTCTGCAGCAGAGGTAACTCTGGTCTTCCTTTCCTGTGGCGGTCCTCATGAGAGGCAGTTTCAACATAGAGCTTGATGGTTTTTGTGACTGCACTTGAAGAAACTTTCAAAGTTCTTAAAATGTTCCAGATTGACTGACCTTCATATCTTAAAGTAATGATGGACTGTCGTTTCTCTTTGCTTATTTGAGTTGTTCTTGACATAATATGGACTTGGTCTTTTACCAATTAGGGCTATCTTCTGTATACCACCTCTACCTTGTCACAACACAGCTGATTGTCTCAAACTCATTAAGAAGGAAGTAAATTCCACGAATTAACTTTTAAAAAGGCACACCTGTTAATTGAAATGCATTCCAGGTGACTACCTCATGAAGCGGGTTGAGAGAATTACAAGTGTGCAAAGTCATCAAGGAAAAGGGTGGCAACTTTGAATAATCTAAAATTGAAAATATATTTAGATTTTTTGGCAACTACATGATTCCATATGTGTTATTGCATAGTTTTGATGTCTTCACTATTATTCTACAATGTAGAAAATAGTAAAAATAAAGAAAAACCCTTGAATGAGTAGGTGTGTCCAAACTTTTGACTGGTACGGTATCTATTTCTTAGTGTCAAGCTATCAATAAAAGGGGAAAGAAAAATGGTCATATGAGAGGGACTGAGATCTATTCATTTGATATAATTACATTTTAAAACCCTGGAAATGGATACGATAGGATAATGGGGAAAAAACGTCCACCAACGTTTTGGTCTCAATAGACCTTCATCAGTGTTTTACGGAGAGTTTAACAGAAAGGTTAACAGAGAGTTTAACAGAGAGGTTAACAGAGAGGTTAACAGAGAGCTTAACAGAGAGCTTAACAGAGAGGTTAACAGAGAGTTTAACAGAGAGTTAACAGATAGCTTAACAGAGAGCATAACAGAGAGGTTAACAGATAGCTTAACAGAGAGCTTAACAGAGAGCTTAACAGAGAGGTTAACAGAGAGTTTAACAGAGCACTTAACAGAGAGCTTAACGGAGAAGGTAACGGAGAGGTTAGCGGAGAGTTTAACAGAAAGGTTAACAGAGAGGTTAACAGAGAGCTTAACAGAGAAGGTAACGGAGAGGTTAGCGGAGAGGTTAACAGAGCACTTAACAGAGAGCTTGCCGGAGAAGGTAACGGAGAGGTTAGCGGAGAGATTAAGGGAGAGGTTAACAGAGAGGTTAACAGAGAGCTTAACGGAGAAGGTAACGGAGAGGTTAGCGGAGAGATTAAGGGAGAGGTTAACAGAGAGGTTAACAGAGAGCTTAACGGAGAAGGTAACGGAGAGGTTAGCGGAGAGATTAAGGGAGAGGTTAACAGAGAGATTAACAGAGAGCTTAACGGAGAGGTTAGCGGAGAGATTAAGGGAGAGGTTAACAGAGAGGTTAATCGCTTTCTTTTTCTTATTTTTTTGGAACAAACTGGTTGGGTTGGTTGGTTATTATTTTGACCTCATACTATTTGGTTAGTGTTTGGTCAGTATTCTGACCTGATACTATTTGGTTAGTGTTTGGTCAGTATTCTGACCGAATAGTATTTGGTTAGTGTTTGGTCAGTATTCTGACCTGATAGTATTTGTTTAGTGTTTGGTCAGTATTCTGACCTGATAGTATTTGGTTAGTGTTTGGTCAGTATTCTGACCTGATAGCATTTGGTTAGTGTTTGGTCAGTATTCTGACCTGATAGTATTTGGTTAGTGTTTGGTCGGTATTCTGACCTTGCTGACAGTGCAGTCCGCCGGTGCCCAAGGGGCAGAGACAGGTGTATCCGTCTGGAAGGGGTACGCAGGTGGAACCACGGGCACACAAGGGAGGGGGACGGTGTTCAGCGTCGCATACAGACACGGTCTCAGAGCAGAGTGCTCCCTTCCAGCCGAATGGGCACTGGCAGCTAGGAGAGAGAGGAACACATGGTTTAGGGTAACTGGCAGCTAGGGGAGAGAGGAACAAATGGGTTAGGGTAACTGGCAGCTAGGGGAGAGAGGAACACATGGGTTAGGGCAACTGGCAGCTAGGGGAGAGAGGAACACGTGGGTTAGGGTTACTGGCAGCTAGGGGAGAGAGGAAGACATGGGTTAGGGTAACTGGCAGCTAGGAGAGAGAGGAACACGTGGGTTATGGTTCTTGGTAGCTAGGGGAGAGAGGAAGACATGGGTTAGGGTAACTGGCAGCTAGGAGAGAGAGGAACACATGGGTTATGGTTCTTGGTAGCTAGGGGAGAGAGGAAGACATGGGTTAGGGTAACTGGCAGCTAGGAGAGAGAGGAACACATGGGTTATGGTTCTTGGTAGCTAGGGGAGAGAGGAAGACATGGGTTAGGGTTACTGGCAGCTAGGAGAGAGAGGAACACATGGGTTAGGGTAACTGGCAGCTAGGAGAGAGAGGAAGACATGGGTTAGGGTAACTGGCAGCTAGGAGAGAGAGGAACACATGGGTTAGGGTTACTGGCAGCTAGGGGAGAGAGGAACACATGGGTTAGGGTTACTGGCAGCTAAGAGAGAGAGGAACACACAGGTTAGGGTTACTGGCAGCTAGGAGAGAGAGGAACACACAGGTTAGGGTTACTGGCAGCTAGGGGAGAGAGGAACACATGGGTTAGGGTTACTGGCAGCTAGGGGAGAGAGGAACACATGGGTTAGGGTCACTGGCAGCTAAGAGAGAGAGGAACACATGGGTTAGGGTAACTGGCAGCTAGGAGAGAGAGGAACACATGGGTTAGGGTTACTGGCAGCTAGGGGAGAGAGGAACACATGGGTTAGGGTAACTGGCAGCTAGGAGAGAGAGGAACACATGGGTTAGGGTAACTGGCAGCTAGGGGAGAGAGGAACACATGGGTTATGGTTACTGGTAGCTAGGGGAGAGAGGAAGACATGGGTTAGGGTTACTGGCAGCTAGGAGAGAGAGGAACACATGGGTTAGGGTTACTGGCAGCTAGGAGAGAGAGGAACACATGGGTTAGGGTTATTGGCAGCTAGGGGAGAGAGGAACACATGGGTCATGGTTACTGGCAGCTAGGGGAGAGAGGAAGACATGGGTTAGGGTTACTGGCAGCTAGGAGAGAGAGGAACACATGGGTTAGGGTTACTGGCAGCTAGGAGAGAGAGGAACACATGGGTTAGGGTTATTGGCAGCTAGGGGAGAGAGGAACACATGGGTCATGGTTACTGGCAGCTAGGGGAGAGAGGAAGACATGGGTTAGGGTTACTGGCAGCTAGGGGAGAGAGGAAGACATGGGTTAGGGTTACTGGCAGCTAGGGGAGAGAGGAACATATGAGTTAGGGTTACTGGGGCAGCTAGGGGAGAGAGGAACACATGGGTTAGGGTAACTGGCAGCTAGGTGAGAGAGGAACACATGGGTTAGGGTTACTGGCAGCCAGGGGAGAGAGAACACATGGGTTAGGGTTACTGGCAGCTAGGGGAGAGAGGAACACATGGGTTAGGGTTACTGGCAGCTAGGGGAGAGAGGAACACATGGGTTAGGGTTACTGGCAGCTAGGGGAGAGAGGAACACATGGGTTAGGGTTACTGGCAGCTAGGGGAGAGAGGAACACATGGGTTAGGGTTACTGGCAGCTAGGGGAGAGAGGAACACATGGGTTGGGGTTACTGGCAGCTAGGGGAGAGAGGAACACATGGGTTAGGGTTACTGGCAGCTAGGGGAGATGTCATGAGGTTTACATAACATCAGAATAACTACTTATTGGCACAGACAGTGCTGGAAGTAGTGCTACAGGGGAGAGCAGAATGACATGGTAATACTGTAGTACAGGGGACTTGCTTATTACTAGTAATACTGTAGTACAGGGGAGGGCTTATTACTAGTAATACTGTAGTACAGGGGACTAGCTTATTACTAGTAATACTGTAGTACAGGGGACTGGCTTATTACTAGTAATACTGTAGTACAGGGGACTGGCTTATTACTAGTAATACTGTAGTACAGGAGACTGGCTTATTACTAGTGATACTGTAGTACAGGGGACTGGCTTATTACTAGTAATACTGTAGTACAGGGGACTGGCTTATTACTAGTGATGATCTACAGAGTCTACAGATGGTGATGATACATCTACAGAGTCTACAGATGGTGATGATACATCTATAGAGTCTACAGATGGTGATGGTACATCTACAGTCTACAGATGGTGTTGATACAGCTACAGAGTCTACAAATGGTGATGATACAGCTACAGAGTCTACAGATGGTGATGATACAGCTACAGAGTCTACAAATGGTGATGATACAGCTACAGAGTCTACAAATGGTGATGATACAGCTACAGAGTCTACAGATGGTGATGATACATCTATAGAGTCTACAGATGGTGATGATATATCTATAGAGTCTACAGATGGTGATGATACATCTATAGAGTCTACAGATGGTGATGATACATCTATAGAGTCTACAGATGGTGATGATACATCTATAGAGTCTACAGATGGTGATGATACATCTATAGAGTCTACAGATGGTGATGATACATCTATAGAGTCTACAGATGGTGATGATACATCTATAGAGTCTACAGATGGTAATGCTACATCTATAGAGTCTACAGATGGTGATAATACAGCTACAGAGTCTACAGATGGTGATGATACATCTATAGAGTCTACAGATGGTGATGATACATCTATAGAGTCTACAGATGGTGATGATACATCTATAGAGTCTACAGATGGTGATGATACATCTATAGAGTCTACAGATGGTGATGATACATCTATAGAGTCTACAGATGGTGATGATACATCTATAGAGTCTACAGATGGTGATGATACATCTATAGAGTCTACAGATGGTGATGATACATCTATAGAGTCTACAGATGGTGATGATACATCTATAGAGTCTACAGATGGTGATGATACATCTATAGAGTCTACAGATGGTGATGATACATCTATAGAGTCTACAGATGGTGATGATACATCTATAGAGTCTACAGATGGTGATGATACATCTATAGAGTCTACAGATGGTGATGATACATCTATAGAGTCTACAGATGGTGATGATACATCTATAGAGTCTACAGATGGTGATGATACATCTATAGAGTCTACAGATGGTGATGATACATCTATAGAGTCTACAGATGGTGATGATACATCTATAGAGTCTACAGATGGTGATGATACATCTATAGAGTCTACAGATGGTGATGATACATCTATAGAGTCTACAGATGGTGATGATACATCTATAGAGTCTACAGATGGTGATGATACATCTATAGAGTCTACAGATGGTGATGATACATCTATAGAGTCTACAGATGGTGATGATACTATCTATAGAGTCTACAGATGGTGATGCTACATCTATAGAGTCTACAGATGGTGATGATACATCTATAGAGTCTACAGATGGTGATGATACATCTACAGATGGTGAATTCTACTAAGAGTTATTATATCTTCACCAACTACATAACAGTTTGCAATTATTGGCTGAATGAATCCACTATTGCCTGCACTGTAGTGTATCTCATTCATTAACATCGAGTCCTAAACACACAGCTCCTTGCTCTGATGATGCTGTTCTCAGCAATACAGAGATAAGTCTCTCTTGAATGGAAAAAACGAAAACAAACTGATCTAGGATCAGGTCCCCCGTCCATATAATCTTGTTCATTATGAGCTAAAGGCAAAGCTGATTCCAAACACATGTTAGGAATCTGGACATGTATTCACAAAGCATCTCAGAGTAGGAGTGCTGATCTAGGATCAATTTAGCCTTTTATATCATAATGAACAAGAACACATGGGCATTGGGGACCTGATCCTAGATCAGCACCTGTAAAGGCTGAAATAGAATTCTCCACCTATCTCCTGGTCAACCCAGCCAACCATGATTAATAGGACTAACAGTGGTACAGCCATACCCATTCATTTGCCTCCATGTTGAGCAGTGATTTATGTCTCTAAAGCCTCTCATTTCTGGGATAATAACATTGATTACACCAGCCGGAGGAGGTCTGATGCCCACTAAGCCCTTGGTCTGACATGGAACATCAATACATGGTCCTGTTTTCTCAGTCTTGCCATAGAGATGGATAGAGGGAGCACTTGCCACAAAGACTGTTTTAGCGTGGGCATTTTCTGAGTCTCAATGATAGAAGGTTTATAGAAGAAACCACAAGCCCCCCCGCAACAGTACACTTCAATCGACCCTATATATGGTCCTGGTCCTGTGTAGCTCAGTTGGTAGAGCATGGCGCTTGTAACGCCAGGTTAGTGGGTTCGATCCCCCGTCCCATACGTAGAATGTATGTACACATGACTGTAAGTCGCTTTGGATAAAAGCGTCTGCTAAATGGCATATATTATATTATTTTTATATTATATGGCCGGCCTTAGCCTACATCTCTGGACAAGTCATATTATGCAGAGACGTCATTGTAGTCACTTAACTCAATAATAATAATACCACAGTCACATACCATGGGCTTCATGGGTTACTGTAAAGCACTTTGGGAGATATATTGTGGTAGAAAGGGCAATATAAATCAATCTGATTCATTGATTGCAAGCATAACAATGGGACATCCTGGTTTAAATAAAATAAAATAATCAATGAAAATGTAGTGTACATACTAGACAGAGGATCCAGAGTCCACACAGGTCCCTCCGTTTCTGCATGTCACCAGGGTGCAGGGTGTGACCCCGCACTGACCCACGCTACGGCCAGAGTTCGGATGACCCTCAGGCTTCCCCAACGCTATGAACTTCCCGTCTCTCCTCGTCCTAAACTCCAGATCAAATATGCAACCTGTAAAATAACACAGAAAAATCCACTAAACTGAGGAGACAAACAGTGTGTGTAATTAAGCAGACATTTCTCTGAGCTTCACATTGCTCAAATAGGAAAACCTTTGAAATCACAAAACATATAACTCATTGCTTCAGGGAAACAACAGCAGCATTCATTTTTAGTCTTCAAACTATCCATATTAGGACATCCTCGGAGTCAAAAGAAGCTGGGGTGACTGAGGATGTCCTAATATGGACACCGTACACAACATGACCACTCAAACTGTCTTTCTTTCTGTCAGAGAGAAGTCTTTCATTGTAGTTGACAGTGATCTAATGGGATGACAGTTTGAAGAATGCTGCTGTTGTTTCCCTGAAGCAATGAGAATCAACGGTAACAGAGCTGGATACACACACACACACACACACACACACACACACACACACACACACACACACACACACACACACACACACACACACACACACACACACACACACACACACACACACACACACACACACACACACACACACACACACACACACACACACACACACAACACACACACAGCCTTCAGAAGGTATTCAAACTTACAGACTTTTTCCACAGTTTGTTGTGTCACATATACATGCTTTGTCACTGGCCAACACACAACACCTCATAATGTTATGTTTTCCTACATTTTTACAAGTTAATACAAAATCAAAAGCTGAATTGTCTTGAGTCAATAAGTATTCAACCCCTTTGTTATGGCAAGCCTAAATATGTTCAGGAGTAAACAAGTGCTTAAGTCTGTGTGCAATAATAGTGTTTAACATGATTTTTGACACATCTCTGTACCCCACACATACAATTATCTGTAAGGTACCTCAGTCAAGCAGTGAATTTCGAACACAGATTCAACCACAAAGACCAATGAGGTTTTCCAGTGCCTTGTAAGAAAGGCCCCTGCTGATAGATGGCCAAAAAACAGTCATTGAATATCCCTTGCAGCATGGTAAAGATATTAATGACACTTTGGATGGTGTATCAATACACCCAGTCACTACACAGAAACAGGTGTCCTTCCTAACTCAGTTGCTGGAAAGGAAAGAAACCACTCAGGGATTTCACCAATGGTGACTTTAAAACAGTTACAGAGTTTAATGGCTGTGATGGGAGAAAACTGAGGATGGACCAACAACATTGTAGTTACTCCACAATACTAACCTAAATGACAAGAGTGAAAAGAAGGAAGACTGTTTTGCAACATGGCACTAAAGTTACACTACAAAAAATGTGGCAAAGTAATTAACTTTTTGTCCTGGATACAAAGTGCTATGTTTGGGGCAAATCCAATACATTATTGAGTACCATTGTCCATATTTTCAAACATAGTGGTGGCTGTATCATGTGTATGCATGTAATCATTAAGGACTGGGGAGTATTTCAGTATAAAAAATACACTGAATGTAGCTAAGCACAGACAAAATCCTAGAGGAAAACCCCGGTTCAGTCGGCTCCTCACCAAACACTGGGAGATCAACTCACCTTTCAGCAGGACAATAACCTAAAACACAAGGCCAAATCTACACTGGAGTTGCTTACCAAGAAGACAGTGAATGTTCCTGAGTGGCCGAGTTACAGTTTTGACTTAAAGCTATGGAACATCTGTGTCAAGACCTGAAAAGGGTTATCTAGCAAGGAGCAACAACCAACTTGACAGAGCTTTAACATTTTTATAATATATATGATAATAATAATATATGCCATTTAGCAGACGCTTTTATCCAAAGCGACTTACAGTCATGTGTGCATACATACATTCTACGTATGGGTGGTCCCGGGAATCGAACCCACTACCCTGGCGTTACAAGCGCCATGCTCTACCAACTGAGCTACTGAAAAGAATCATGGGCAAATGTTGCACAATCCAGACATGGAAAGCTCTTAGAGACTCACCCAGAAAGACTCACAGCTGTAATCGTTGCTAAAGGTGCTTCTACAAAGTATTGACTCAGGGGTGTGAATACTTACGTAAATAAAATACACTACATATACAAAAGTATGTGGACATACAATTACATTCTAGAGATGATTCTGTGCTTTCAACTTGGTGGCAACAGTTTGGGGAAGGACCTTTTCTGTTTCAGCATGACAATGCCCCCGTGCACAAAGCCAAGTCCATACACAAATGGTTTGTCGAGATCGGTGTGGAAGAACTTGACTGGTCTGCACAGAGCCCTGACATCATCCCCATCAACCACCTTTGGGATGAATTGGAATACCGACTGTGAGCCAGGCCTAATCGCCCAACATCAGTGCCCAACCTCAACAATGCTCTTGTGGCTGAATGGAACCAAGTCCCTGCAATAATGTTCCAACATCTAGTGGAAAGCCTTCCCAGAAGAGTGGAGGCTGTTTATACCCATGATTTTGGAATGAGATGTTCACCGATCATGTAGTGTATTTCTGTATTTCATTTTCAATACATTTGCAAACATTTCTAAAAACATGTTTTCACTTTGTCATTATGTGGTATTGTGTGTAGATGAGCGAGAAAATAATCTATTTAATAAATGTTGAATTCAGGCTGTAACAACAAAATGTGGAATAAGTCAAGGGGTATGAATACTTTCTGATGGCGCTGTGCACACACACATACTTAAGTGATTTTTTCATATATTTTTTTACAAAGCCAGAAAAAATGAAGAGTACTATTTCCCCGTTGTGTTGGGGAAATGATCATGGTGTCATGATAATGACTTCATGGTAATGACTCCCCGATAATGACTTCATGTTAATGACTTCATGTTAACGACTTTGTGATAATGACTTCACGATAATGACTTCACGATAATGACTTCACGGTAATGGCTTCATGATAATGACTTCATGTTAATGATTTCACGATAATGACTTCATGTTAACGACTTTGCGATAATGACTTCACGATAATGACTTCACGATAATGACTTCACGATAATGACTTCATGATAATGACTTCATGTTAATGACTTCATGTTAACGACTTCACGATAACGACTTCACGATAATGACTTCACGATAATGACTTCATGTTAATGATTTCGCGATAATGACTTAATGTTAATGACCTCACAATACTGACTTCATGATAATGGCCTCATGTTAATGACTTCACGATAATGACGCCGCGATAATGTCTTCACGATAATGACTTCGCGATAATGACTTCGAGATAATGACTTCATGGTGATGACTTTGTGATAATGACTCCATGTTAATGATTTCATGATAATGACTTCATGCTAACGACCCTGCGATAATGACCTCATGATAATGCCTTCATGATAATGACATCGTGATAACGACTCCATGATACTGACCTCATGATAATGACTTCGAGATAATGACTTCATGGTGATGCCTTCGTGATAATGACTCCATGTTAATGATTTCATGATAATGACTTCATGATAATGACTTCATGTTCATGTTTGTGTATAGTTAGGGTAAGGTTTATTGTAATGTGTATTAACAAAAACACAAAGAAAATGGGTCACTGAAAGTTTGAGCCAGTCATTGAATATTTATATTAAGGGTTGGAAATAAAGGATTTGCTGTAATTCACTCTCTGCATATCTCTCTCCATTAAATGGTCATTTTACATAATTTGCAAGGATGAAATCTCTGCATAGACTAGCAGTTAGGTTATATCCAACATAATACGAGGATTCTGAATTATTTTCACACGAAAGCACATTCACCCAAATTCACTCTCTCCATCCTGTGATTTATATTCTTTACTGCAACAGGGGAAATATTATGTCTACTACAACAAGGGAATATTCTGTCTACTACAACAGGGGAAATGTTCTGTCTACTACAACAGGGGAAATATTCTGTCTACTGCAACAGGGGAAATATTCTGTCTACTGCAACAGGGGAAATATTCTGTCTACTACAACAGGGGAAATATTCTGTCTACTACAACAGGGGAAATGTTCTGTCTACTACAACAGGGGAAATGTTCTGTCTACTGCAACAGGGGAAATATTCTGTCTACTACAACAGGGGAAATATTCTGTCTACTACAACAAGGGAAATATTATATCTACTGCAACAGCGGAAATATTATATCTACTACAACAGGGGAAATATTCTGTCTACTGCAACAAGGGAAATATTCTGTCTATTGCAACTTGGCTAGACACACACCATCTCTGCACTGTGCGCAGACCCCGTTCTCGCTCTCTCCACAGCATTAGTCATTGGAATAAACAGGACGCTGTGGAAATGTCATGTTCACGCAGGAATTATCATGACATGATGCCGTCTCTAGCTCTGCCGTGTGTGTGTGTGTGTGTGTGTGTGTGTGTGTGTGTGTGTGTGTGTGTGTGTGTGTGTGTGTGTGTGTGTGTGTGTGTGTGTGTGTGTGTGTGTGTGTGTGTGTGTGTGTGTGTGTGTGTGTGTGTGTGTGTGTGTGTGTGTGTGTGTGTGTGTGTGTGTGTGTGTGTGTGCGTGCGTGCGTGCGTGTTTCCAGGCCTGTTACCTTCGATTCTCATTGCTTCAGGGAAACAACAGCAGCATTCATTTTTAATCTTCAAACTGTCATCCCATCAGATCACTGTCGTCTACAATGAAAGACTTTTGTGTGCGCATGCATGTGTGTGTGAGTGGCCAAACTGCAAGTATATAATGCCGTCAACAATTTCAGATGGTTGAAGAGGATTATGAGGGTTATGTTTGCCATTCGCTAAGAGAGGACGATGTGGGTGACGTTTGGTATGACATAAGAGGACGATGTGAGGGACGTTTGGTATTAGATAAGAGGACGCTGTGAGTGACGTTTGGTATTAGATAAGAGGACGATGTGAGTGACGTTTGGTATTAGATAAGAGGACGCTGTGAGTGACGTTTGGTATGACATAAGAGGACGATGTGGGTGACGTTTGGTATTAGATAAGAGGACGATGTGAGTGACGTTTGGTATGACATAAGAGGACGGGTGACGTTTGGTATTAGATGAGAGGACTATGTGAGTTTGGTATTAGGTAAGAGGATGTTGGTGATGTTTGGTATGAGATAAGAGGATGAGGAGGGTGGTGTTTGGTATTAGATAAGAGGATGATGTGGGTGATGTTTGGTATGAGATAAGAGGATGATGTGGGTGATGTCTGGAATTAGATAAGAGGATGAGGAGGGTAATGTTTGGTATTAGATAAGAGGATGAGGAGGGTGATGTTTGGTATTAGATAAGAGGATGAGGAGGGTGATGTTTGTTATTAGATAAGAGGATGAGGAGGGTGATGTTTGGTATTAGATAAGAGGATGAGGAGGGTGATATTTGGTATTCGATAAGAGGATGAGGAGGGTGATGTTTGGTATTAGATAAGAAGATGAGGAGGGTAATGTTTGTTATTAGATAAGAAGATGAGGAGGGTAATGTTTGGTATTAGATAAGAGGATGAGGAGGGTGATATTTGGTATTCGATAAGAGGATGAGGAGGGTGATGTTTGGTATTAGATAAGAAGATGAGGAGGGTAATGTTTGGTATTAGATAAGAGGATGAGGAGGGTAATGTTTGGTATTAGATAAGAAGATGAGGAGGGTAATGTTTGGTATTAGATAAGAGGATGAGGAGGGTGATGTTTGGTATTAGATAAGAGGATACTGTAGATTACACTGAGAAAATTATGTTTGAGCTAACAGAGTTCAGGTTGTGTCCTAAATGGCACCACATTCCCTATACAGGGCACTAATTTCTGGTCAAAGGTAGTGAACTATATAGGGAATATGTTGCCATTTGAGATTCAACCCATATTGATGTCCAATCAGTCAGATCTAGAGTATCAACACCTCACATACTGTTAGAACAGCATATGCAATGAATAGACGAGCATTGTTTTAAAGGCCTAATATTTCAATGAATAGACTAGCATTGTTTTAAAGGCATTATTTTTTTAAAGTCATGGACTATTCATGTCAAAACCAATGAGTTAATATAACAGTAACCTTTGACCATCTGAAGTAACTTCTTATCACTGGTGTTGAAGCTAAAATTAATGCCAGTCCCTTCAACCACTTAAACATCA
The DNA here is from genome assembly GCF_021184085.1 of Oncorhynchus gorbuscha. NCBI lineage: Eukaryota > Metazoa > Chordata > Actinopteri > Salmoniformes > Salmonidae > Oncorhynchus > Oncorhynchus gorbuscha. The sequence continues at coordinate 19,511 of NW_025747822.1, read as the reverse complement.
ATAAATTACAAAACTCTCGGTGCAAACTTTGTTTATAATTTGTTTTCGATAAGTAAATCCCACCTATAAGAAGATGAAAAGTTATTTCTGACAGTCTGATGGAAGGGAATCAACACCAGGCAGCTCTGAATGCCTGAGGCATATAGAAATCTAATCAAAATACAAACGGATGCTAAAGCGCAAACATTTAACAAAGGTAAAAACCAACCAGTGTGTGTATTATCTTAATGTGTCACAGTTTGATGAAACGAGAGTCTGTAAGATATGACCTTTAGTTATTATGATAAAGCCATTGTCGAAGTCTAAAGAAAAACATTACAGTAATATCTTGTTAAAATCTCATTAAACATCTTGCCATCATGAAATTGGACATAATTGTTCTATTTTTAAAATCTTTAAAAAAAAACATGCATATATTTCACACTTAAATGTATCTTTTATTACCATCTGGTTTAGGGCAAGCTGTTGGCATGCTATGTATTTATTATTATTATTATTATTATTATTATTATTATTATTATTATTATTATTATTATTATTTTATTATTGTGTTTAACAAAGGTAAAAACCAACCAGTGAACAATCAAGTCAACACAGTTTGATGAAGAACAACACCTGTAACACAGCTGATGGAGAACAAAGCCATTGTCACAGCTGATGGAGAAAACATTACAAATATCTTGTTAAAATCAAAACATCTTGCACAGCTGATGGAAATTGGACATAATTGTTCTAAAAAGCTTTGAAAAACAACATGCATAATTTCACAGCTGATGGAAATGTATCTTTTAACACAGCTGGTTTAGAACAAGCTGTTGGCACAGCTGATGGAGAATTATTACCTAACACAGCTGATTAGAACAATTATTATTCAACACAGCTGATTGAGAACAACAGCAACACAGCTGATGGAGAACAACAAGTCAACACAGCTGATGGAGACAACAAGTCAACACAGCTGATGAAGAACAACACCTCAACACAGCTGATGGAGAACAACACCTCAACACAGCTGATGGAGAACAACACCTCAACACAGCTGATGGAGAACAACAAGTCAACACAGCTGATGGAGAACAACACCTCAACACAGCTGATGGAGAACAACACCTCAACACAGCTGATGGAGAACAACACCTCAACACAGCTGATGGAGAACAACACCTCAACACAGCTGATGGAGAACAACACCTCAACACAGCTGATGGAGAACAACACCTCAACACAGCTGATGGAGAACAACAAGTCAACACAGCTGATGGAGAACAACAAGTCAACACAGCTGATGGAGAACAACACCTCAACACAGCTGATGGAGAACAACACCTCAACACAGCTGATGAAGAACAACAAGTCAACACAGCTGATGGAGAACAACACCTCAACACAGCTGATGGAGAACAACACCTCAACACAGCTGATGGAGAACAACACATCAACACAGCTGATGGAGAACAACACCTCAACACAGCTGATGGAGAACAACAAGTCAACACAGCTGATGGAGAACAACACCTCAACACAGCTGATGGAGAACAACACCTCAACACAGCTGATGGAGAACAACACCTCAACACAGCTGATGGAGAACAACACCTCAACACAGCTGATGGAGAACAACACCTCAACACAGCTGATGGAGAACAACACCTCAACACAGCTGATGGAGAACAACACCTCAACACAGCTGATGGAGAACAACAAGTCAACAACAGAATATGAATTACTTGTCTATGCATTCAACCCCTTTCCCCAACTCATTTTACTAGCGTTCTCTCCAGTGGTTGGACTTGTACATCAAACTGCCTTATGCTACAGAAAAAGGCAATATATCTCCTGCCCTATGGGCCATTGTATCTGGACAAGGCTACTCACGCTAGAGAAACAGGAAATAGTTATCATGCCCTAGGGCCATTCTGTCTGGGACAAGGCTACTTCATTATCCTGTGATCCAGTAAGAAACAACATGGCCATAACAAACACATCTCAACAACAAACTTAGCTCAACGTAACAACAAACAAACACATCTCAACGTGGCAACAAACACATCTCAACATGGCCATAACAAACACATCTCAACAACAAACTTAGCTCAACGTAACAACAAACAAACACATCTCAACATGGCCATAACAAACACATCTCAACAACAAACACATCTCAACATGGCCATAACAAACACATCTCAACATGGCCATAACAAACACATCTCAACATGGCCATAACAAACACATCTCAACAACAAACACATCTCAGCTCAACGTAACAAACAAAACAAAACAAACATCTCAACATGGTCATAACAAACACATCTCAACATGGCAACAAACACATCTCAACATGGCCATAACAAACACATCTCAACATGGCCATAACAAACACATCTCAACATGGCAACAAACACATCTCAACAAACAAACACATCTCAACATGGCCATAACAAACACATCTCAACATGGCCATAACAAACACATCTCAACATGGCCATAACAAACACATCTCAACGTGGCCATAACAAACACATCTCAACATGGTCATAACAAACACATCTCAACATGGTCCAAACACATCTCAACAAAAACACATCTCAACAACAAACACATCTCAACGTGGCCATAACAAGCATAACAAACAAACACATCTCAACATGGCAACAAACACATCTCAACATGGCCATAACAAACACATCTCAATGTGGCAACAAACACATCTCAACGTGGCCAAAACAAACACATCTCAACATGGCCATAACAAACACATCTCAACATGGCCATAACAAACACATCTCAACATGGCCATAACAAACACATCTCAACATGGCAACAAACACATCTCAACGTGGCAACAAACACATCTCAACATGGCCATAACAAACACATCTCAACATGGCAACAAACACATCTCAACGTGGCAACAAACACATCTCAACGTGGCCATAAAAAACACATCTCAACATGGCCATAACAAACACATCTCAACATGGCCATAACAAACACATCTCAACATGGCCATAACAAACACATCTCAACATGGCCATAACAAACACATCTCAACATGGCCATAACAAACACATCTCAACATGGCCATAACAAACACATCTCAACATGGCCATAACAAACACATCTCAACAACAAACACATCTCAACATGGCCATAACAAACAAACACAAACACATCTCAACATGGCCATAACAAACACATCTCAACAACAAACACATCTCAACGTGGCCATAACAAACACATCTCAACATGGCAAACAAACACATCTCAACGTGGCCATAACAAACACATCTCAACAACAAACACATCTCAACATGGCAACAAACAAACACATCTCAACATGGCCTTAACAAACACATAACAAACACATCTCAACATGGCCATAACAAACACATCTCAACATGGCAACAAACAAACACATCTCAACGTGGCCATAACAAACACATCTCAACAAACAAACACATCTCAACATGGCAACAAACACATCTCAACAACAAACACATCTCAACATGGCAACAAACACATCTCAACGTGGCCATAACAAACACATCTCAACATGGCAACAAACACATCTCAACGTGGCCAAACAAACACATCTCAACATGGCAACAAACACATCTCAACAAACAAACACATCTCAACATGGCCATAACAAACACATCTCAACAACAAACACATCTCAACATGGCAACAAACACATCTCAACAACAAACACATCTCAACATGGCCATAACAAACACATCTCAACATCTCAACGTGGCCATAACAAACACATCTCAACAACAAACACATCTCAACAACAAACACATCTCAACATGGCCATAACAAACACATCTCAACAACAAACACATCTCAACATGGCCATAACAAACACATCTCAACATGGCCATAACAAACACATCTCAACATGGTCATAACAAACACATCTCAACATGGCCATAACAAACACATCTCAACAACAAACACATCTCAACATGGCCATAACAAACACATCTCAACAACAAACACATCTCAACATGGCAACAAACACATCTCAACGTGGCCATAACAAACACATCTCAACATGGCCATAACAAACACATCTCCATGTGGCCATAACAAACACATCTCAACATGGCCATAACAAACACATCTCCATGTGGCCATAACAAACACATCTCAACATGGCCATAACAAACACATCTCCAACAAACACATCTCAACATGGCCATAACAAACACATCTCAACATGGCCATAACAAACACATCTCCATGTGGCCATAACAAACACACCCACTCTGCGCTGGTGTCTTTCTCTCTGGTTAGTTTGTCATTATTTGATTAGCAGGTGTAAATGAATTGACCCAGGACTTGTTTAGGGATACAGCAGTAGCAGAAGTGTCTTTGTGTATATCCCAAACTGCACCCTATTCCCTGTAAAGTGCACCACTTTCGACCAGGGTCCATTGGGTAGTGCACTATGTAGGGAATAGGATGCCATTTTGGATGCAAACTACTGCTAATGCTGTAACCCTAATCATGTTCTGTGTTACTTCATTTAAGCTGGACTCTGGTCAAAAGTAGTGCACTATGTAGGGAATAGGGAGACATTTGTGTGCCAGCTGTAGTGTCTTCCTTCCCATAGCCACCTAGTCTGTCCACAGGGGTGAGAGGATGTACCGATAACTGGTAGACAAGTGTTCACTGCCAGCCATTAGGACTGCAGGATGATCACACACACACACACACACACACACACACACACACACACACACACACACACACACACACACACACACACACACACACACACACACACACACACACACACACACACACACACACACACACACACACACACACACACACACACACACACACACACACACACACACACACACACGTCTGATTAGTTGTCATTATGTGTCTAACAAAAAGGCTAAAGCAACATGTGATCTACCAGGCCCTGGGCTCTGGCTGCTTTCTGGTTACCTGCATGGTTGGACCACAGTACAGCACAACTACTGTGCATACGTGCGTGGTGTGTGTGTGTGTGTGTGTGTGTGTGTGTGTGTGTGTGTGTGTGTGTGTGTGTGTGTGTGTGTGTGTGTGTGTGTGTGTGTGTGTGTGTGTGTGTGTGTGTGTGTGTGTGTGTGTGTGTGTGAGAGAGGCTGATTTTCATTCCAAAGCGTGTATGTTTATCCGGAGATGAATGAATCATTGGGATGTTTGTTCAATAGAACCAAACAGACAGACGGGTTACGTCCCAAACAGTACCATATTCCCTACTTAGTGCACTACTTTTGACCCCCATTCAGCTCTGGTCAAAAGGTAGTGCACTATATTTGGGACGCAGCATGGGAGATTGCTCCTGTCTGCATATATAACCACCAAAAGGAAAAATACTTGTTCACCTTCATTTAAAGTACAGTGATCTTTCACAATAACAAGGCATCATCGTCATCATCATCATGACAATAACCACGGTGGAGGCAGCAGCATCGTGTGCCTTAACAACTTGTGATGATATTCATATCTGTTATTATCATTACTGTTAGTTATGGAGGTGATATCCCCACCACGCTGCTCCACTCGCATTAGCAATCACAATCAACACTATACTCAGGGTGCTCGGTCCCAAATGCCACCCTGTTGCCTATACACTGCACTACTTTTAAACCAGGACGCTAATAGGGCTCTGGTCAAAAGTAGTGCAATATATAGGGAATAGGTTGCCATTTGGAATGTAATCATAGGCTTCATTAAGGGTCAGCTGGGAGCCAATAGAATTGATTCTGATTATGACAACCGTAATCTGGATGGTGCCCTTGTCTGACTGACTTATGGGCCAAATGGGATTTGCAGAGAATGCATAACTTTACAGGCGTGAAGTGATTAAAGGGACAATCTATGATTCAAAAACAGCTAAACTGTTAACCAGCCACTGTTTTTGGTAAACAGCTGTGGGATGGGGCTGGAGAAATGTAAAATTCATAGACGAAGCTATGGATGCAAGGACTGACCATCCATGAGATCAAAGTGAAGTTTGAATCATGTTTTGAAGCTATACAGAGTTTTGTTTACAATTACAGCATTTACAAACAATGCATTAAAAACAAGCTTATATTTGGGGGTTCTGGTGGGGTACGGCAGTTGAACTAAGCTCATGAGGCATTTATAAGTTATATTCCTCAACACTCAATGGCTATATATGATCAATTTAAAAGCTTAAAAAATAAACGTACCAATCCCCGATTGCCCCTTTAAAGGATGCAGGCACAATCAATGTTTGGTCTGACTGCTCTATTCTAACCTCATCTCCCCACTCTGAATGGTATTGCACTCCCTCTAACTGTCTGTCTGTCTGCAACTAGCCTGTCACTATGCTGCTGCCACTGATCTCCCCCCTCTGACTGTCTGACTGTCTGTCTGTCTGCAACTAGCCTGTCACTATGCTGCTGCCACTGATCTCCCCCCTCTGACTGTCTGACTGTCTGACTGTCTGCAACTAGCCTGCCACTATGCTGCTGCCACTGATCTCCCCCCTCTGACTGTCTGACTGTCTGCAACTAGCCTGTCACTATGCTGCTGCCACTGATCTCCCCCCTCTAACTGTCTGTCTGTCTGCAACTAGCCTGTCACTATGCTGCTGCCACTGATCTCCCCCCTCTGACTGTCTGACTGTCTGCAACTAGCCTGCCACTATGCTGCTGCCACTGATCTCCCCCTCTGACTGTCTGTCTGTCTGTCTGCAACTAGCCTGTCACTATGCTGCTGCCTGCAACTGATCTCCCCCCCCTGACTGTCTGACTGTCTGCAACTAGCCTGTCACTATGCTGCTGCCACTGATCTCCCCCTCTGACTGTCTGACTGTCTGCAACTAGCCTGTCACTATGCTGCTGCCACTGATCTCCCCCTCTGACTGTCTGTCTGTCTGCAACTAGCCTGTCACTATGCTGCTGCCACTGATCTCCCCCTCTGACTGTCTGACTGTCTGCTGTCTGCAACTAGCCTGTCACTATGCTGCTGCCACTGATCTCCCCCTCTGTCTGTCTGTCTGACTGTCTGCTGCAACTAGCCTGTCACTATGCTGCTGCCACTGATCTCCCCCTCTGACTCTGACTGTCTGCAACTAGCCTGCCACTATGCTGCTGCCACTGATCCTGATCTCTCTGACTGTCTGACTGTCTGCAACTAGCCTGTCACTATGACTGCTGCCACTGATCTCCCCCTCTAACTGTCTGTCTGACTGTCTGCACTGTCTGCAACTAGCCTGTCACTATGCTGCTGCCACTGATCTCCCCCTCTGACTGTCTGACTGTCTGTCTGTCTGCAACTAGCCTGTCACTATGCTGCTGCCACTGATCTCCCCCTCTGACTGTCTGACTGTCTGTCTGTCTGCAACTAGCCTGTCACTAGCCTGTCTCCCCTCTGACTACTGTCTGCAACTGCCACTGATCTCCCCCTCTGACTGTCTGACTGTCTGCAACTAGCCTGTCACTATGCTGCTGCCACTGATCTCCCCCTCTGACTGTCTGACTGTCTGACTGTCTGCACTGATCTACTGTCCTGTCTGCAACTAGCCTACTGCTGCTGCCACTGATCTCCCCCCTCTGACTGTCTGACTGTCTGACTGTCTGCAACTAGCCTGCTGCTGCTACTCTACAGACGTCGAGGCCATGTTACAAACACTGTGAAAAATGTTGTTGTAAAAAGGTGTTTATATTCATTTTATCAGTTAAATTTTATACTCACTATAGTCAGTAGTGGTGGTAGTAGTTACTTATAGTGGCAATACTATAGTCACTGTAATGTCTTGCCGTGAAAGCTGTTTGAGTACCTGTGATGTCTTACCTTGAAAGCCATTGCGAAACCTGGATCCGAGGGGCAGTAGTTCAGGAGTATATTCATTATATCCTCCTACAAAGACTTGGCTTTGCGCGTTGAGACCTGCCAGGTGGCCTGGAGAAGAGCCTGTCCTGTTTCTCTGTCCGTCCACCTGAAAGGATACAGAAATGATTCAGTACACCATACTCAGGCTCTGCCTTGATGGATCCACAAAGACAACACTCCTATTATAGCAGGCTGTCAATGGATCAGCAAAGAGAAGACTCCTAATATAACAGTCTGTCAATGGATCAGCAAAGAGAAGACTCCTAATATAACAGTCTGTCAATGGATCAGCAAAGAGAAGCCTCCTAATATAACAGTCTGTCAATGGATCAGTAAAGAGAAGACTCCTATTATAGCAGTCTGTCAATGGATCAGCAAAGAGAAGACTCCTAATATAACAGTCTGTCAATGGATCAGCAAAGAGAAGACTCCTAATATAACAGTCTGTCAATGGATCAGCAAAGAGAAGACTCCTAATATAACAGTCTGTCAATGGATCAGCAAAGAGAAGCCTCCTAATATAACAGTCTGTCAATGGATCAGTAAAGAGAAGACTCCTAATATAGCAGTCTGTCAATGGATCAGCAAAGAGAAGACTCCTATTATAACAGTCTGTCAATGGACATATGAGCTTAGATTCCAGTCACAGACCTCTGACCTCAGAATGGGAACAGTCATGTTTTCAGATGACAGTGCATTAAGGAACCTTTTTACAAAATGAAACATATCCTAAAACATCCAAGAGACTCACACTATCGATTACACATTATTTTCAGGGGTAGAAAGATACTGAAAAAGCAAAGCACCTTTAACCATCCTGTTCTCTTAGATCTGCCAAAGTTCACAGTGTGGATATCGATCTCACGGTTCAGCCGGTCGCTGACCATGGTTCCCACACCAGATCCAAGGTTGAACTTGTGAACAATTCTGCCATTCCGAACCCCCAGAACTAGGAAGTCATCTCCATCAATGCCTGTAACCATATAATTAAAATATGAAACTTACACATATACAGTGGGGCAAAAAAGTATTTAGTCAGCCACCAATTGTGCAAGTTCTCCCACTTAAAAAGATGAGAGAGGCCTGTAATTTTCATCATAGGTACACTTCAACTATGACAGACAAAATGAGGGAAAAAAATCCAGAAAATCACATTGTAGGATTTTTAATGAATTTATTTGCAAATTATGGTGGAAATAATAGTAGGGAGAATGATTTATTTCAGCTTTTATTTCTTTCATCACATTCCCAGTGGGTCAGAAGTTCACATACACTTAATTAGTATTTGGTAGCATTGCCATTAAATTGTTTAACTTTGGTCAAACATTTTGGGTAGCCTTCCACAAGCTTCCCACAATAAGTTGGGTGAATTTTGGCCCATTCCTCCTGACAGAGCTGGTGTAACTGAGTCAGGTTTGTAGGTCTCCGTGCTCGCACACACTTTTCAGTTCTGCCCACAAATGTTCTATGGGATTGAGGTCAGGGCTTTGTGATGGCCACTCCAATACCTTGACTCTGTTGTCCTTCAGCCATTTTGCCACAAATTTGAAACTATGCTTGGGGTCATTGTCCAGTTGGAAGACCCATTTGCAACCAAGCTTTAACTTCCTGACTGATGTCTTGAGATGTTTCTTCAATA
>NW_025747822.1:0-5000 GCF_021184085.1 Oncorhynchus gorbuscha | reverse complement strand
GACATATAGTTCTGTTACTCACCATCAAGGAACATATAGTTTTGTTACTCACCATCAAGATAAATATAGTTCTGTTACTCACCATCAAGGAACATATAGTTCTGTTACTCACCATCAACAAACATATAGTTCTGTTACTCACCATCAAGACAAATATAGTTCTGTTACTCACCATCAAGGAACATATAGTTTTGTTACTCATAATCAAGAAAATATAGTTCTGTTGCTCATCATCAAACATATTTCTGTTTCTCACCATCAACAAACATATAGTTCTGTTACTCACCATCAAGGGACATATAGTTCTGTTACTCACCATCAACAAACATATAGTTCTGTTACTCACCATCAACAAACATATAGTTCTGTTACTCACCATCAACAAACATATAGTTCTGTTACTCACCATCAACAAACATATAGTTCTGTTACTCACCATCAAGGGACATATAGTTCTGTTACTCACCATCAAGGGACATATAGTTCTGTTACTCACCATCAACAAACATATAGTTCTGTTACTCACCATCAACAAACATATAGTTCTGTTACTCACCATCAACAAACATATAGTTCTGTTACTCACCATCAACAAACATATAGTTCTGTTACTCACCATCAACAAACATATAGTTCTGTTACTCACCATCAACAAACATATAGTTCTGTTACTCACCATCAAGGAACATATAGTTCTGTTACTCACCATCAAGGGACATACAGTTCTGTTACTCACCATCAAGGAACATATAGTTCTGTTACTCACCATCAACAAACATAGTTCTGTTACTCACCATCAAGGGACATATAGTTCTGTTACTCATCAAGGGACATACAGTTCTGTTACTCACCATCAACAAACATATAGTTCTGTTACTCACCATCAAGACAAATATAGTTCTGTTACTCACCATCAAGACAAATATAGTTCTGTTACTCACCATCAAGACAAATATAGTTCTGTTACTCACCATCATAAACATAGAGTCCTGTTACTCACCATCAAGACAAACATATAGTTCTGTTACTCACCATCAAGGGACATATAGTTATGTTACTCACCATCAACAAACATATAGTTCTGTTACTCACCATCAAGGGACATATAGTTCTGTTACTCACCATCAACAAACATATAGTTCTGTTACTCACCATCAAGGGACATATAGTTATGTTACTCACCATCAACAAACACGTAGTTATATAGTTCCTGTTACTCACCATCAAGGGACATATAGTTCTGTTACTCACCATCAAGACAAATACGTAGTTCTGTTACTCACCATCATAGGACATAGAGTCCTGTTACTCACCATCAAGACAAATATAGTTCTGTTACTCACCATCAAGACAAATATAGTTCTGTTACTCACCATCAAGGACATATAGTCTGTTACTCACCATCAACAAATATAGTTCTGTTACTCACCATCAAGGGACATATAGTTCTGTTACTCACCATCAAGGGACATATAGTTCTGTTACTCACCATCAACAAACATATAGTTCTGTTACTCACCATCAAGGGACATATAGTTCTGTTACTCACCATCAAGACAAATATAGTTCTGTTACTCACCATCAAGACAAATATAGTTCTGTTACTCATCATCAAGGGACATATAGTTATGTTACTCACCATCAAGGGACATATAGTTCTGTTACTCACCAACAAATATGAGGCATAAATGCGACAACATTACAATTGCTCACCGATAAAGAGTAATCTAATATAATGGCACAGGGTATAAGAATAGAATAGACAAGAATAGACTAGACTAGGAACCCCCAGTGAGGATAACTGACAGTATAGAATAGAACAGACTAGGAAAACCTGGTGGGGATAACTGACAGTATACAATATAATAGATTAGGAAACCCCAATAATGATAACTGACAGTATAGAATGGAATAGATTAGAAGCCACAGTGAGGATAATTGACAGTATAGAATAGACTAGAAGCCTCAGTGAGGATAATTGACAGTATAGAATAGACTAGAAGCCCCAGTGAGGATAATTGACAGTATAGAATAGAATAGACTAGAAGCCCCAGTGAGGATAATTGACAATATATTATAGAATAGACTAGAAGCCCCAGTAAGGATAACTGACAGTATAGCAAAGAATAGACTAGAAGCCACAGTGAGGATAATTGACAGTATAGAATAGACTAGAAGCCCCAGTGAGGATAATTGACAGTATAGAATAGAATAAACTAGAATCCCCAGTGAGGATAATTGACAGTATAAAATAGACTAGAAGCCCCCAGTGAAGATAACTGACAGTATAGAATAGAATAAACTAGAATCCCCAGTGAGGATAATTTACAGTATAGAATAGACTAGAAGCTCCAGTGAGGATAACTCACAGTATAGAATAGAATAGACTAGAAGCCCCAGTGAGGATAATTTACAGTATAGAATAGAATAAACTAGAATCCCCAGTGAGGATAACTGACAGTAGCCTACATATCTTGGTCCTATGGACATCCATTATAGACCTGGATGGAATACTGAAGTGTACAAAAGTAGCTGAAATGGCATTACATTATACCGAACTGCATAGAAGTGTACAGTACCTGAGAACCAATGTATCTCAGAACCATCACTATATATATCTATATACAGCTCTTACTACTTCAATCTTAACATCACTATTACATAAATGTCTTTGATTATTTTGTTTCCAACACGTCACCAGCATCAGCAGTACTAGCAGCTGCCACAAGACAGCACTGTTGATTCACCATGCCGTACCACAGAGACACCATGCCGTACCACAGAGACACCATGCCGTACCACCACCTCACAATGATATAAGGAATGATGGCCTGTTTTAGAATACTGCCTTTTCCCCATCCCCATTTTCTTTTCATTAGTCGCTGCTAACAAAGGTTCTTGGCAGGCGAGCAACATTTCAAATACCCTACATAATGTTCACTGCTGGTAGCTAGGGGACAATAACTAATTCCAGTGATTATCAATTACAATCAACAGCTTACTAGTTCTAAACGCATAGTTGATTCAATAATGCTGCCTGCCTCTTTCTCCCTTGTTCTCTTCCCATTTTAGCACTGACCACTGATTCACTGGATTTTACACCAGGGAAGGACTTCATGGGAATATCCTCTCTCTCTCTCCCCATCTCTCCCTCCCTCCCCAGAATCAATTAAACATCTGTGGCATATCTCGGCACACCAATCAGACCCTGGTCGTGCACACAACATTAGGCTCTACATCTTAGCAAATATATTATAACTTGCATATTGTCTCTTTCTCGTGATTTCCTTCTCTGTGTCATTGTCTCCTTCCTTCCCCTCAGTCCTTCTAGCCCTCCATGTCTACATACAATGTCTGCATCCCACATGGTAGTCTTTTCCCTTAACTCTGCACTACAGCTGTTCTAACATGGGGATTTGTGAAACGTATTCCTCAGTCTGAGGTGTCTCCACTTACGTCAGTGAATAGTTAGCTTTTTCACTTGGCGCCAACTGGTAAGACGCTTCAGGAGGAAGCTGTAATGGCTAATGGAGCAGTGTGACGTCCTTTACAGAGCTCCCCTCTGTGACTGGTCGGTGCTCCTCTGTTTGGCTAGTGAATTATTGATGCCTGTTATGCAGGAAAATAATTCTGCTGTTATTGTTAAGTCTGGTTTGTATTTGGTTTCAATATTGTTTTTGTATTTCCACAGTGTTTATTGAACGGCTGCTTCACGGCTTTATAGCAACAGCTCAATCTGAGTTTCTATAGTCAGTCTGAACTGATTGTCTGTGGACGCTCCCTCAGCGGCAGCATGTTTTTACCTCTGCTCCCTCAGTGGCATGCAGCATGTTTTTACCTCTGCTCCCTCAGTGACAGCATGTTTTTACCTCTGCTCCCTCAGTGGCATGCAGCATGTTTTTACCTCTGCTCCCTCAGTGGCATGCAGCATGTTTTTACCTCTGCTCCCTCAGTGGCAGCATGTTTTTACCTCTGCTCCCTCAGTGGCAGCATGTTTTTACCTCTGCTCCCTCAGTGGCAGCATGTTTTTACCTCTGCTCCCTCAGTGGCATGCAGCATGTTTTTACCTCTGCTCCCTCAGTGGCATGCAGCATGTTTTTACCTCTGCTCCCTCAGTGGCATGCAGCATGTTTTTACCTCTGCTCCCTCAGTGGCATGCAGCATGTTTTTACCTCTGCTCCCTCAGTGGCATGCAGCATGTTTTTACCTCTGCTCCCTCAGTGGCATGCAGCATGTTTTTACCTCTGCTCCCTCAGTGGCAGCATGTTTTTACCTCTGCTCCCTCAGTGGCATGCAGCATGTTTTTACCTCTGCTCCCTCAGTGGCAGCATGCAGTGGCAGCATGTTTTTCTGCTCCTCAGTGGCATGCAGCATGTTTTTACCTCTGCTCCCTCAGTGGCATGCAGCATGTTTTACCTCTGCTCCCTCAGTGGCATGCAGCATGTTTTTACTCCTCTGCATGCAGCATGTTTTTACCTCTCAGTGGCATGCAGCATGTTTTTACCTCTGCTCCTCAGTGGCAGTGGCTCCCTCAGTGGCATGCAGCATGTTTTTACCTCTGCTCCCTCAGTGGCATGCAGCATGTTTTTACCTCTGCTCCCTCAGTGGCATGCAGCATGTTTTTACCTCTGCTCCCTCAGTGGCATGCAGCATGTTTTTACCTCTGCTCCCTCAGTGGCATGCAGCATGTTTTTACCTCTGCTCCCTCAGTGGCATGTTTTTACCTCTGCTCCCTCAGTGGCATGCAGCATGTTTTACCTCTGCTCCTCAGTGGCATGCAGCATGTTTTTACCTCTGCTCCCTCAGTGGCAGCATGTTTTTACCTCTGCTCCCTCAGTGGCATGCAGCATGTTTTTACCTCTGCTCCCTCAGTGGCATGCAGCATGTTTTTACCTCTGCTCCCTCAGTGGCAGCATGTTTTTACCTCTGCTCCCTCAGTGGCATGCAGCATGTTTTTACCTCTGCTCCCTCAGTGGCATGCAGCATGTTTTTACCTCTGC
>NW_025747821.1:17500-45597 GCF_021184085.1 Oncorhynchus gorbuscha | reverse complement strand
CATGTTGTTGTCATGTTGTGTTGCTACCATGTTGTTTTCATGTTGTGTTGCTACCATGCTGTGTTGCTACCATGTTGTTGTCATGTTGTGTTGCTACCATGCTGTGTTACTACCATGTTGTTGTCATGTTGTGCTGCTACTATGTTTTGCAACTGCCATGTTGTGTTGCTACCATGCTGTGCTGCTACCATGTTGTTGTCATGTTGTGTTGCTACCATGTTGTTGTCATGTTGTGTTGCTACCATGCTGTGCTGCTACCATGTTGTTGTCATGTTGTGTTGCTGCCATGTTGTTGTCATGTTGTGTTGCTACCATGTTGTTGTCATGTTGTGTTGCTACCATGCTGTGCTGCTACCATGTTGTTGTCATGTTGTGTTGCTACCATGTTGTTGTCATGTTGTGTTGCTACCATGTTGTTGTCATGTTGTGTTGCTACCATGCTGTGTTGCTACCATGTTGTTGTCATGTTGTGTTGCTACCATGCTGTGATGCTACCATGTTGTTGTCATGTTGTGTTGCTACCATGTTGTTGTCATGTTGTGTTGCTACCATGTTGTGTTGCTACCATGTTGTTGTCATGCTGTGTTGCTACCATGCTGTGTCAGCTACCATGTTGTTGTCATGTTGTGCTTGCTACCATGCTGTGATGCTACCATGTTGTTGTCATGTTGTGTTGCTACCATGTTGTTGTCATGTTGTGTTGCTACCATGCAGTGTTGCTACCATGTTGTTGTCATGTGGTGCTACCATGTTGTTATCATGTTGTGTTGCTACCATGTTGTTGTCATGTTGTGTTGCTACCATGCTGTGTTGCTACCATGTTGCTGTCATGTTGTGTTGCTACCATGCTGTTGTCATGTTGTGTTGCTACCATGCTGTTGTCATGTTGTGTTGCTACCATGTTGTTGTCATGTTGTGTTGCTACCATGCTGTGTTTTCACGTGTTGTTTCTTTGTTGTCTTAGGTCTCTTTTATGTAGTGTTGTGTTGTTCTGTTGTGATGTGTGTTTGTCCTATATTTTTATTTGAATTTATTTTTTTAATCCCAGCCCCGTCCCCGCAGGAGGCCTTTTGCCTTTTGGTGAACGTCATTGTAAATAAGAACTTTGTTCTTAACTGACTTGCTGCTAAATAAAGGTTAAATGAAATAAAATATAGGACCAGAATTATATGCAGAAGGCTTTCACTTCTCTTCACAAAGATTGAATGGTTATGGGTCTGAATAAATAACAGCTATAGCCTACTGCCATCGCGCCTTCGCTCTTCTTTCAAACTACCCGAGTTCTATTTTGGTATTTGGTGTATTGGTATTTGGTATTTTATTAGGATCCCCATTGGCAGCTGAAAAGGCAGCAGCTACTCTTCCAGGGGTCCACACAAACATGAAACATGACATAATATACAGAACATTAATAGACAAGAACAGCTCAAGGACAGAACTACATCAATAACAAATGGATAAAAATAGCAGCCTACATATAAATACCAATACACACGCAAACTATCTAGGTCAAACAGGAGAGAGAGGTGTTTCTTTATCTGTTTTTTAAAACCAGGTTTGTTGTTCATTTGAGCAATATGAGATGGAACGGAGTTCCACACAATAAATGCTCTATATAATACTGTACACTTTCTTGAATTTGCTCTGGATGGGGACTGTGAAAAGACCCCTGGTGGCATGTCTGGTGGGGTAAGTGTGTATGTCAGAGCTGTGTGTGTTGACTATGCAAACAATTTGGGATTTTAACACATGAATGTTTCTTATAAAAACAAGAAGGATGAGTCAGTCTCTCCTCAACTCTTAGCGAAGAGAGACTGGCATGCATAGTATTAATATCAACCTCTGATTACAATAAAGAGCAAGACGTGCCGCTCTGTTCTGGGCCAGCTGCAGCTTAACTAGGTGTTTCTTTGCAGCACTGGACCACACGACTGGACAATAATCAAGATAAGACTAAACTAGAGCCTGCAGGACTTGCTTTTGAATGTGGAGTCAAAAGCAGAGCGTCCTTTTTTACAGAGACCTCTTAAACCATTGAATCTAAATGTTTTGACCAAGACGGTTTACAATCTAAGGTAACGACAAGTAATTTAGTTTCCTGAACTTGTTCAACAGCCACACCATTCATTACCAGATTCAGCTGAGGTTTAGAACACAGGAATGATTTGTACCAAATACAATGCTCTTAGTTTTAGAGATTTTCAGGACCAGTTTATTACTGGCCACCTCTTCCTAACGGTTTCAGTGACTTCATTAGCTGTGGTTGCTGATGCGTATGTGGTTGCTGATGTGTATATGGTTGAATCATCAGCATACATGGACACACATGCTTTGTTTAATGCCAGTGGCAGGCCATTGGTAAAAAGTAGAAAAATAATAGAGGGCCTAGAGAGCTGCCCTGCGGTACACCAGACTTTACATGTTTGACCTTAGAGAAGCTGCCATTAATGAAAACCTTTGAGTTCTATTAGATAGATAGCTCTGAATCCACAATATGGCAGAGGTTGAAAAGCCACAAAACAAGTTCTCAACAACAGGTTATGGTTAATAATATCAAAGGCTAAACTGAAATCTAACAGTACAGCTCCCACAATCTTTCTTATTATCAATTTATTTTAACCAGTCATCAGTAATTTATGTCAGTGCAGTACATGTTGAGTGCCCTTCTCTATAAGCATGCTGAAAGTCTGTTGTTAATTTGTTTACAGAGAAATAGCATTGTATTTGGTCAACACACAATTATTTCAACAGTTTTCTAAGAGCTGGCAGCAGCAAGCTTATAGGTCCAGTGTTTGAACCAGTAAAGGCCGCTTTACCACTCTTGAGTAGCGGAATGACTTTGGTTTTCCTCCAGGCCTGAGGACAAAGACTTTCCTCTAGGCTCATTAAAAATATGACAGATAGGAGTGGCTATAGAGTCAGCTACCATCCTCAGTAGCTTGTCAATGTTGTCAATGGCAGGAGGCTTGTAATTATTGATTGATAACAATAATTTTACCACCGCAATCATTAAAATAATTGGCAACATCAAATGTTTTTCTGATGAATAAGCCAAAGATGGAGTTGAATTTGTCTTCTGCCCATCATTTCATATAAAGTACTCCACATTTTTTTCTCTATCATCATCATTTATCATGCAACCTTCCGTTACTTAGTCCAACGCTCTAACCACTAGGCTACCCAGTAACAATGTCACTGAGGGATAGAGAGTGATGTATAACGTTTACATTTTGTCAGGATATGTTACTGTTAAGCCATCAGGGATCACAGTCTGGTATCAATCAATCATCAAAAGAGACACACTGATATCAATCACCATGACAGCCTTGAGTTGGTGAGGAGTTTAGCACTTTGGGGTAGTCAGGTCAGATGAAGTGAGGAAGAACAGATATCACTAAGGTTCTGTCTAGCAACAGAGGTGCATTTTCTCATCAGATGTGGAGGAGGAGATTCTAACATGGAGAAAGGGTTAAATACCAGTGCTTGTGTCAAATGTAATTTTTCTGAATGCAGCTGTATCGATTTTTGGGAAGATTTGAACTTGGTTAAGCATCTCTATGTTCGTTGAGTTATTTACTCTGAAAATAAGAACATCAACAGATGGCGTTGTCGGCAGGATTCACCACGATGTGTAGTCAAAACCAGAGAGCCCAGATCAGTGGAGCAGGAGCTGGCAACAAACAAGGTAGGCACAGTTCCTATACCTGTTTCTGCTCATTTTGACATCTTGGGGAGATGAGAATCGAGGGCTGAACAATTATAGGACATGGACCTGGAGAGCCTGAGATGAATTTAGGCCCATTGTTTAACGACCGGTCGTAAATATCTGGTATAGGGCAGGTTTTGTTATTAGGATAGGTCCCTTGTTAGTGGGGGGTATTTATCTGCGAGAGTCAGGAAGTTTTCAATATAGTGTAGGGCAGGTTCCGTATTAGGGATAGGTCCCTAGTGGGGGTATTTATCTGCTAGAGTCAGAGTGACAATATAGTGTAGGGCAGGTTCCGTATTAGGGATAGGTCCCTAGTGGGGGTATTTATCTGCGAGAGTCAGGAGACTGACAAGCCACAGTGTAGGGTAGGTCTTATTAGGATAGGTCCCTAGTGGGGGTATTTATCTGCGAGAGTCAGGAGTGACAATACAGTGTAGGGTAGGTTCCAGATTAGGATAGGTCCCTAGTGGGGAATTTATCTTCACTGAGAGTCAGGAGTGACAATACAGTGTAGGGCAGGTTCCGTATTAGGATAGGTCCCTAGTGGGGTATTTATCTGCGAGAGTCAGGAGCAATACAGTGTAGGGTAGGTTCAGATAGGGATAGGTCCCTAGTGGGGGTATTTATCTGCGAGAGTCTTTGTCCTCAATACAGTGTAGGGTAGGTTTTACTCAGATTAGGATAGGTCCCTAGTGGGGGTATTTATCTGCGAGATCCAGGCTGATATAAGGTGTCTAGGGTGGTTCCTTCAAGGATAGGTCCTTAAGCAGGAGGTTTTTATCTGCGAGATTCAGGAGTGACAATACAGTGTCGGGTAGGTTCCGTATTAGGATAGGTCCCAGTGGGGGTATTTATCTGCGAGCTTCAGGAATGACAATAGATACATAGATACATAAAATGCTGGTGGATTGAAACAAACATTTCACGATAGGAGTAAGGACAGTGGATTTACAATTATCACGGTCTGGTTTATAATTATTACTTTTGGATTGCTGATTAAAATGTAGCATAGTGAATGCTAACGAAATGTACACTTTCTTTCCAAAAGAGGGGGTTTCATTATCTCTCATTTGAATGTCCCCGAGACTGTGGGCTTGGGGAAAGCAGTTAGTGATATTTGCAGTTTAAGCATAAAAGTATCTGGATTAGGCCGAAACAGAGTTCAAACAGATACAGTGCCATTAATATTCGTGCCCCCTGAACTTTGCGAGCCTCTTAAGAACATTTCAGGCTTCAAACATAAAGATATAAACTGTATTATTTGGTGAAGAATCAACAACAAGTGGGGACACAATCATGAAGTGAAACGACATTTATTGATATTTCAAACTTCTTCATGATGCTCTCTGCGCTTTTAACGGATCTCTGAGACTATCACAGTGCAGGTGCATTTATACGATGAGACTTGATTACACACAGGTGGATTGTATTTATCATTTAGTCATTTAGGTCAACATTGGATCATTCAGAGATCCTCACTGAACTAGAGAGTTTGCTGCACTGAAAGTAAAGGGGCTGAAATATTTTGCACGCCCAATTTTTCAGTTTTTGATTTGTTAAAAAGTTTGAAATATCCAAACTAAATGTCGTTCCACTTCATGATTGTGTCCCACTTGTTGTTGATTCTTCACAAAAAAAACAGTTTTATATCTTTATGTTTGAAGCTTGAAATGTGGCAAAAGGTCGCAAAGTTCAAGGGGGCCGTATACTTTGCAATGCACTGTAAGTGAGGCCCATTCATGTGTGTTCTGAACCTACGGATCACCAGCACGCACACACAACATACCGGTTACTTGATAGGGCGTTAGTGGTGTTGATACTGTGGGATTTATTTGGGATTGGGTCTTTTCAATTCAGTTCTATATTGGGTATGCAGAAGGATGGACATTTTTAGAAGATATTTAAGTAGATTCGGAAGATTAGGGTAAGAAAAGGGAGAGGAAATATTTGAATGGTGCCGAATGCCCTGTATCCTGACTTTCTGGTGAGGCCTGATCAATCTCACTGGAAATGATGGAAACAGGTGGGATTTAATTATAAAATGAATGAGAAACACCAGTTTCTGTTCTATTTTTACATTGCTTTAGGAGATACTATTTCCTTAGGGGGTTATGAAGAGTTTTGATTCTAAATTCTAATTGTTTATTCGAATGTATTTATTATTATTGATTTATTATTGATTTAACATGTTGTTTTTGAATGACCAGTTCCCTGGGGTCCTGGTCTTTGGGTAAATATACAAATTTTATTAAGAAAAGGTTCATGTAATAATTTGTCATATAGTCAATGCTTGTCTGGATTTTCTGACACAGAAATTCGTTGAACGAAACTGTTGTTCTGATCTGTGTTTTTTGAGGTTATCATGGAAGGTGACGTCAGATCGTGTCTTAATGCATGGTAGGAATTATCTGACCACAAACAGTGTGTGTGAACCTCAAACCCTCCCTAACCGGCTGAAGAAAGGCGTTCAATGTGACAGTGCCCTTTAACACTTCTATCTGCCCTTTAGCACTTCTATCTGCCCTTTAACACTTCTATCTGCCCTTTAACACTTCTATCTGCCCTTTAACACTTCTATCTGCCCTTTAACACTTATATCTGCCCTTTAACACTTCTATCTGCCCTTTAGCACTTCTATCTGCCCTTTAACACTTCTATCTGCCCTTTAACACTTCTATCTGCCCTTTAACACTTCTATCTGTCATGTTTGTCATTTATTATCATGTCTTGTCCCTGTGCTCCCCATTCTATTCGTTTCCCTCTGCTGGTCTTATTTGGTTCTTTCCCTCCTTCTATCCCTCTCTCTCCCCCTCCCTCTCTCACTCTCTCGCTCTCTCTTCTCTCTATCGTTCCGTTCCTGCTCCCAGCTGTTCCTATTCCCCTAATCATCATTTAGTCTTCCCACACCTGTTCCCGATCCTTTCCCTGATTAGAGTCCCTATTTATTCCTTTGTGTTCCGTTCCTGTCCCGTCGGTTCCTTGTTTAGTATTCACCATGCTGTGATTGCGTTTCGCCCTGTCCTGTCGTGTTTTTGCTGTGATTGTGTATCGCCCTGTCCTGTCGTGTTTTTGCCTTCATCAGATGCTGCGTGTGAGCAGGTGTCTCTGTCTACTACGGCCTGCGCCTACCCGAAGCGACCTGCAGTCTGTGGCCGCTTCTCCAGTTATTCCCCTCTACAGACTAGAGGATTTCTGTTATTCCCTGTTTGGACTTAAATAAACTCTGTTTCTGTTAAGTCGCTTTTGGGTCCTCTTTCACCTGCATGACAGAAGGAACCGACCAAGGAATGGACCCAGCGACTTCAGACGCTCGTTACACTGCCGTCGAGATCCAAGGAGCCATGCTCGGCAGACACGAGCAGGAATTGTCTGCTGCTCGCCATGCCGTGGAGAACCTGGCCGCTCAGGTTTCCGACCTCTCTGGACAGTTCCAGAGTCTACGTCTCGTGCCACCTGTTACTTCCTGGCCTGCCGAGCCTCCAGAACCTAGGGTTAATAACCCACCTTGCTACTCCGGCAGCCCACTGAGTGCCGCTCCTTTCTCACGCAGTGTGAGATTGTGTTCTCTCTCCAACCCAACACATACTCTAGAGAGAGAGCTCGGGTTGCTTACGTCATTTCACTCCTTACTGGCCGGGCTCGAGAATGGGGCACAGCTATCTGGGAGGCAAGGGCTGATTGCTCTAACAAGTTCCAGAACTTTAAAGAGGAGATGATTCGGGTTTTTGACCGTTCAGTTTTTGGTAGGGAGGCTTCTAGGGCCCTGGCTTCCTTATGCCAAGGTGAACGGTCCATAACGGATTATTCTATTGAGTTTCGCACTCTTGCTGCCTCTAGTGAGTGGAACGAGCCGGCGCTGCTCGCTCGTTTTCTGGAGGGACTCCACGCAGTGGTTAAGGATGAGATTCTCTCCCGGGAGGTTCCTTCAGATGTGGACTCATTGATTGCTCTCGCCATCCGCATAGAACGACGGGTAGATCTTCGTCACCGGGCTCGTGGAAGAGAGCTCGCATCAACGGTGTTTCCCTGCTCCGCATCGCAACCATCTCCCTCCTCTGGCTCAGAGTCTGAGCCCATGCAGCTGGGAGGGATTCGCATCTCGACTAAGGAGAGGGAACGGAGGATCACCAACCGCCTGTGCCTCTATTGCGGAGTTGCTGGACATTTTGTTAATTCATGTCCAGTAAAAGCCAGAGCTCATCTGTAAGCGGAGGGCTACAGGTGAGCGCAACTACTCAAGTCTCTCCATCAAAATCCTGTACTACTTTGTCGGTCCATCTACGCTGGACCGGTTCGGGTGCTACATGTAGTGCCTTGATAGACTCTGGGGCTGAGGGTTGTTTCATGGACGAAGCATGGGTTCGGAAACATGACATTCCTTTCAGAGAGTTAGATAAGCCTACGCCCATGTTCGCCTTAGATGGTAGTCATCTTCCCAGTATCAGATTTGAGACACTACCTTTAAACCTCACAGTATCTGGTAACCACAGTGAGACTATTTCTTTTTTGATTTTTCGTTCACCGTTTACACCTGTTGTTTTGGGTCATCCCTGGCTAGTATGTCATAATCCTTCTATTAATTGGTCTAGTAATTCTATCCTATCCTGGAACGTTTCTTGTCATGTGAAGTGTTTAATGTCTGCCATCCCTCCCGTTTCTTCTGTCCCTACTTCTCAGGAGGAACCTGGCGATTTGACAGGAGTGCCGGAGGAATATCATGATCTGCGCACGGTCTTCAGTCGGTCCCGAGCCAACTCCCTTCCTCCTCACCGGTCGTATGATTGTAGTATTGATCTCCTTCCGGGGACCACTCCTCCTCGAGGTAGACTATACTCTCTGTCGGCTCCCGAACGTAAGGCTCTCGAGGATTATTTGTCTGTGTCTCTTGACGCCGGTACCATAGTGCCTTCTTCTTCTCCGGCCGGGGCGGGGTTCTTTTTGTTAAGAAGAAGGACGGTACTCTGCGCCCTGCGTGGATTATCGAGGGCTGAATGACATAACGGTTAAGAATCGTTATCCGCTTCCCCTTATGTCATCAGCCTTCGAGATTCTGCAGGGAGCCAGGTGCTTTACTAAGTTGGACCTTCGTAACGCTTACCATCTCGTGCGCATCAGAGAGGGGGACGAGTGGAAAACGGCGTTTAACACTCCGTTAGGCATTTTGAGTACCGGGTTCTGCCGTTCGGTCTCGCCAATGCGCCAGCTGTTTTTCAGGCATTAGTTAATGATGTTCTGAGAGACATGCTGAACATTTTTGTTTTTGTCTATCTTGACGATATCCTGATTTTTTCTCCGTCACTCGAGATTCATGTTCAGCACGTTCGACGTGTTCTACAGCGCCTTTTAGAGAATTGTCTCTACGTAAAGGCTGAGAAGTGCTCTTTTCATGTCTCCTCCGTTACTTTTCTCGGTTCCGTTATTTCCGCTGAAGGCATTCAGATGGATTCCGCTAAGGTCCAAGCTGTCAGTGATTGGCCCGTTCCAAGGTCACGTGTCGAGTTGCAGCGCTTTTTAGGTTTCGCTAATTTCTATCGGCGTTTCATTCGTAATTTCGGTCAAGTTGCTGCCCCTCTCACAGCTCTTACTTCTGTCAAGACGTGTTTTAAGTGGTCCGGTTCCGCCCAGGGAGCTTTTGATCTTCTAAAAGAACGTTTTACGTCCGCTCCTATCCTCGTTACTCCTGACGTCACTAGACAATTCATTGTCGAGGTTGACGCTTCAGAGGTAGGCGTGGGAGCCATTCTATCCCAGCGCTTCCAGTCTGACGATAAGGTTCATCCTTGCGCTTATTTTCTCATCGCCTGTCGCCATCTGAGCGCAACTATGATGTGGGTAACCGTGAACTGCTCGCCATCCGCTTAGCCCTAGGCGAATGGCGACAGTGGTTGGAGGGGGCGACCGTTCCTTTGTCGTTTGGACAGACCATAAGAACCTTGAGTACATCCGTTCTGCCAAACGACTTAATGCCCGTCAAGCTCGTTGGGCGTTGTTTTTCGCTCGTTTCGAGTTTGTGATTTCTTACCGTCCGGGTAGCAAGAACACCAAGCCTGATGCCTTATCCCGTCTGTTTAGTTCTTCTGTGGCTTCTACTGATCCCGAGGGGATTCTTCCTTATGGGCGTGTTGTCGGGTTAACAGTCTGGGGAATTGAAAGACAGGTTAAGCAAGCACTCACGCACACTGCGTCGCCGCGCTTGTCCTAGTAACCTCCTTTTCGTTCCTGTTTCCACTGTCTGGCTGTTCTTCAGTGGGCTCACTCTGCCAAGTTAGCTGGTCATCCCGGTGTTCGAGGCACTCTTGCGTCTATTCGCCAGCGCTTTTGGTGGCCGACTCAGGAGCGTGACACGCGCCGTTTCGTGGCTGCTTGTTCGGACTGCGCGCAGACTAAGTCGGGTAACTCTCCTCCTGCCGGTCGTCTCAGACCGCTCCCCATTCCTTCTCGACCATGGTCTCACATTGCCTTAGACTTCATTACCGGTCTGCCTTTGTCTGCGGGGAAGACTGTGATTCTGACGGTTGTCGATAGGTTCTCTAAGGCGGCACATTTCATTCCCCTCGCTAAACTTCCTTCCGCTAAGGAGACGGCACAAATCATTATTGAGAATGTATTCAGAATTCATGGCCTCCCGTTAGACGCCGTTTCAGACAGAGGCCCGCAATTCACGTCACAGTTTTGGAGGGAGTTCTGTCGTTTGATTGGTGCGTCCGTCAGTCTCTCTTCCGGGTTTCATCCCCAGTCTAACGGTCAAGCAGAGAGGGCCAATCAGACGATTGGTCGCATTCTCTACGCAGCCTTTCTTTCAGAAACCCTGCGTCTTGGGCAGAACAGCTCCCTGGGCAGAATACGCTCACAATTCGCTTCCTTCGTCTGCTACCGGGTTATCCCCGTTTCAGAGTAGTCTGGGTTACCAGCCTCCTCTGTTCTCATCCCAGCTTGCCGAGTCCAGCGTTCCCTCCGCTCAAGCGTTTGTCCAACGTTGTGAGCGCACCTGGAGGAGGGTGAGGTCTGCACTTTGCCGTTACAGGGCACAGACGGTGAGAGCCGCCAATAAACGCAGGATTAAGAGTCCAAGGTATTGTTGCGGCCAGAGAGTGTGGCTTTCCACTCGCAACCTTCCTCTTACGACAGCTTCTCGTAAGTTGACTCCGCGGTTCATTGGTCCGTTCCGTGTCTCCCAGGTCGTCAATCCTGTCGCTGTGCGACTGCTTCTTCCGCGACATCTTCGTCGCGTCCATCCTGTCTTCCATGTCTCCTGTGTTAAGCCCTTTCTTCGCACCCCCGTTCGTCTTCCCTCCCCCCTCCCGTCCTTGTCGAGAGCGCACCTATTTACAAGGTACATAAGATCATGGACATGCGTTCTCGGGGACGGGGTCACCAATACTTAGTGGATTGGGAGGGTTACGGTCCTGAGGAGAGGAGTTGGGTTCCGTCTCGGGACGTGCTGGACCGTTCACTCATCGATGATTTCCTCCGTTGCCGCCAGGATTCCTCCTCGAGTGCGCCAGGAGGCGCTCGGTGAGTGGGGGTACTGTCATGTTTGTCATTTATTATCATGTCTTGTCCCTGTGCTCCCCATTCTATTCGTTTCCCTCTGCTGGTCTTATTTGGTTCTTTCCCTCCTTCTATCCCTCTCTCTCCCCTCCCTCTCTCACTCTCTCGCTCTCTCTTCTCTCTATCGTTCCGTTCCTGCTCCCAGCTGTTCCTATTCCCCTAATCATCATTTAGTCTTCCCACACCTGTTCCCGATCCTTTCCCCTGATTAGAGTCCCTATTTATTCCTTTGTGTTCCGTTCCTGTCCCGTCGGTTCCTTGTTTAGTATTCACCATGCTGTGATTGCGTTTCGCCCTGTCCCTGTCGTGTTTTTGCTGTGATTGTGTATCGCCCTGTCCTGTCGTGTTTTTTGCCTTCATCAGATGCTGCGTGTGAGCAGGTGTCTCTGTCTACTACGGCCTGCGCCTACCCGAAGCGACCTGCAGTCTGTGGCCGCTTCTCCAGTTATTCCCCTCTACAGACTAGAGGATTTCTGTTATTCCCTGTTTGGACTTAAATAAACTCTGTTTCTGTTAAGTCGCTTTTGGGTCCTCTTTCACCTGCATGACACTATCTGCCCTTTAACACTTCTATCTGCCTTTTAACACTTCTATCTGCCCTTTAACACTTCTATCTGCCCTTTAACACTTCTATCTGCCCTTTAACACTTCTATCTGAGTCCGTGGAATAAACCGGGGTGCGGGCGGCAGGAGTGGTGAGAGCGTGTGTGGAGTGAGCGTGGAGAGAGGGAACGGCTCAGGTGAGAGATTTGTGTACGTGGGAGAAACGGATGTATCTATTTGGATATTGAAATCGGGGCATTATCAAGGGCCATCAAATGGGACAGGCAATAGTTACATGTGCCGTTTGGGAAGATGAACTGTAAACGATATCTGAAAAAGACACGCTAGAATGATAAGTGTCGGATGAAGGTCAGGGGGGTCTACACACTGCGAACAATTTGGACTAAGTATGCATTGAGATATCTTTCATTATCAGGCCACTCGTGACAGGAAAACGGGGACAAAGGGGGGCTGTAATGAGAAGAGTTATTACTGGCAATAAAAGGTTTCCGTTTATAAATGTACATTCTAACCGGGATGATGTCTGCTAAATTGAGAAGCTGGAATTCGAGTCCTCGACTCAAAGTAAGCACTTAAGGACTGAATTTGGGTTGGATAACTTATAAGATGTTTTAGTTATGATTTGGATACAGGGAGAGACAGTTGCTATAGAACGGTGAGGGGTGGGGGCGCTGCTCGAAATGATTAGGGAGGCTCCAGAAACCTTATCGCTAAGTGTCTTCCGACGGGGAGGTTGTTTGTTAGAAAACTCACTGGATGACGGTCAAACATGAAGGTTTTTTTTTGTTCTCTTTTTTTGTTTTACCATGTCATCGGGCATTTTAATGTTAAATAGCATCGATACATGAAGATGGATGGATGATACGGTACAACTAATTGCATACAAGGCATACAGTGATTTGCGATAACACCCAATGATGTAAATAAAGGAGAGGGCATGGAGACCAGCGTAACATGGGCATAGGACTTAACGAATGGACGGTTCCCCAGTTATAGTTGCATCCAGGGCGGTGTGGAGTTATTAAACATGGGCATAGGACTTAACGAGTGGCCGGTTCCCCAGTTATAGTTGCATCCAGGGTGGTGTGGAGTTATTGAACATGGGCATAGGACTTAACGAATGGATGGTTCCCCAGTTATAGTTGCATCCAGGGTGGTGTGGAGTTATTAAACATGGGCATAGGACTTAACGAATGGACGGTTCCCCAGTTATAGTTGCATCCAGGGTGGTGTGGAGTTATTAAACATGGGCATAGGACTTAACGAGTGGCCGGTTCCCCAGTTATAGTTGCATCCAGGGTGGTGTGGAGTTATTAAACATGGGCATAGGACTTAACGAATGGACGGTTCCCCAGATATAGTTGCATCCAGGGTGGTGTGGAGTTATTAAACATGGGCATAGGACTTAACGAGTGGCCGGTTCCCCAGTTAGAGTTGCATCCAGGGTGGTGTGGAGTTATTAAACATGGGCATAGGACTTAACGAATGGACGGTTCCCCAGTTATAGTTGCATCCAGGGTGGTGTGGAGTTATTAAACATGGGCATAGGACTTAACGAATGGACGGTTCCCCAGTTATAGTTGCATCCAGGGCGGTGTGGAGTTATTAAACATGGGCATAGGACTTAACGAGTGGACGGTTCCCCAGTTATAGTTGCATCCAGGGTGGTGTGGAGTTATTAAACATGGGCATAGGACTTAACGAATGGACGGTTCCCCAGTTATAGTTGCATCCAGGGTGGTGTGGAGTTATTAAACATGGGCATAGGACTTAACGAATGGCCGGTTCCCCAGTTATAGTTGCATCCAGGGCGGTGTGGAGTTATTAAACATGTACCTTAGTTTCTCTTTTCTTTTTCGAGTCAATGTGTTTTTTAGGTTTGGTGGAACATGAGGGTGATCATTGTTCCAGAGGAGGGAATGACGTATATTGACTAACTGAGTTGAGAATGTTTTAGTATGTTTAGAACTGTGGAAGTACATTAGAGTAGTTACTAGTTAGTGTGTTATGGGTTAGGTGGAATGATATATGTGCAAATGAGGTCTGTGTTTGAGACAGCATGTTTACCTAGGGCTGTTAAGTGGGATGGAATGTGACTGCAGTGGAGATCTGTGGGGGCTCATAAATTAAGGTCATGGTGAGAGTAGAAGAGATAGTGGTGGCATTTCAGACACTTCAGACAGCTCCTATAAACATCATAGTTGGGTTTCAGACACTATGGTAAACTTTCAACAAACCTGTGACTCAAGAGTTTTGTTCGGTTGGATATTCTTCCAACTCATTAATCTCTTCCCCAATTCATAACAGCCGGCGAACATTTGACAGATTACATGCAGTAGTTATTCTCACGACAGTCTCTGTAGAGACCGTAATTGAAGGAGACTATAGTCATGGGCCATGTTAGTAGTAGCAGGGGTTACTTTAGTAGCCTTGTTGGGATATCAGTTCACGAGGACTCCTGTCATATGGCTTGGTAACTGGTAACTGGTAACTGGTAACTGGTAGCTGGTAACTGGTAACTGGTAACTGGTAACTGGTAACTGGGAGACCGATGGGAGTACAGGGGATGCGGTTTCTCTAATGTCACAAATTAGCGATCTTGCCATAAGAGGAGAGTCTATGTTTTTCAGGAAATGACCCATGTGTTGCAGTGTGTATATCCTCAGGTGGAAGCAGAGATATAACCAAGAGCACGGGCTGAATTCTGGAGATTGAGTGTACATCAGGAGACACCAGGTTAGGGTGTTGGAAAAGTATTGGTTTGAGAGACACACTATTCCGAACAGTACCTGCAGCGGTAAAGATCGTCATGTCTCTCCTTGTGTGTGTGGGGGGGGGGACATAGTTTTCACGTGAAGTGAGGTCCAGCTGAATAATGGGTGAGTGAAGTCACCATGACACAGGAAGCGGAGCGAGAGAGAGACTAGATTCCACTGTAGACATACATGCAGATGGTTTGGGTCTGGGAGCTCCTATAAACATCATAGTTGGGTTGGGTCTGGGAGCTACTTTAACATCATAGTTGGGTTGGGTCTGGGAGCTACTTTAACATCATAGTTGGGTTGGGTCTGGGAGCTACTTTAACATCATAGTTGGGTTGGGTCTGGGAGCTACTTTAACATCATAGTTGGGTTGGGTCTGGGAGCTACTTTAACATCATAGTTGGGTTGGGTCTGGGAGCTACTTTAACATCATAGTTGGGTTGGGTCTGGGAGCTACTTTAACATCATAGTTGGGTTGGTCTGGGAGCTACTTTAACATCATAGTTGGGTTGGGTCTGGGAGCTACTTTAACATCATAGTTGGGTTGGGTCTGGGAGCTACTTTAACATCATAGTTGGGTTGGTCTGGGAGCTACTTTAACATCATAGTTGGGTTGGTCTGGGAGCTACTTTAACATCATAGTTGGGTTGGTCTGGGAGCTACTTTAACATCATAGTTGGGTTGGTCTGGGAGCTACTTTAACATCATAGTTGGGTTGGGTCTGGGAGCTCCTATAAACATCATAGTTGGGTTGGTCTGGGAACTACTTTGACATAGTTGGGTTGGGTCTGGGAGCTACTTTAACATCATAGTTGGGTTGGTCTGGGAGCTCCTATAAACATCATAGATGGGTTGGTGTTAGCTGCTTTATTGGTTAATGCATCATATGATAGAGGATAGAGGGGTAATTCTACTCTAAACAACATTTTGAAAGCATTGACGTGAAAGCATATACAGTGCTGGGTTACCTCAAGAGGATGGAGGGTTGATTAGGGATACGCACTTGCCTATCAGGTGACTTGCCTATCAGGTGACTTGCCTATCAGGTGACTTGCCTATCAGGTGACTTGCCTATCATGTGACTTGCCTATCATGTGACTTGCCTATCAGGTGACTTGCCTATCATGTGACTTGCCTATCATGTGACTTGCCTATCAGGTGACTTGCCTATCATGTGACTTGCCTATCAGGTGACTTGCCTATCATGTGACTTGCCTATCAGGTGACTTGCCTATCATGTGACTTGCCTATCAGGTGACTTGCCTATCATGTGACTTGCCTATCATGTGACTTGCCTATCATGTGACTTGCCTATCATGTGACTTGCCTATCATGTGACTTGCCTATCAGGTGCCATGCCTATCATGTGACTTGCCTATCATGTGACTTGCCTATCAGGTGCCGTGCCTATCATGTGACTTGCCTATCATGTGACTTGCCTATCATGTGACTTGCCTATCATGTGACTTGCCTATCATGTGACTTGCCTATCATGTGCCGTGCCTATCATGTGACTTGCCTATCATGTGCCGTGCCTATCATGTGACTTGCCTATCATGTGACTTGCCTATCAGGTGCCGTGCCTATCATGTGACTTGCCTATCAGGTGCCGTGCCTATCATGTGACTTGCCTATCATGTGCCGTGCCTATCATGTGACTTGCCTATCATGTGACTTGCCTATCAGGTGCCGTGCCTATCATGTGACTTGCCTATCATGTGACTTGCCTATCATGTGACTTGCCTATCAGGTGCCGTGCCTATCATGTGACTTGCCTATCAGGTGCCGTGCCTATCATGTGACTTGCCTATCAGGTGCCGTGCCTATCATGTGGCAAAGGAGGAGATGGGGAACAAAGTGAAAATGACCTGACTTGGGAACACCTCTTTGAACCTGGGGCCGAAAGGGGAAGACTGGGCGAAAGCACGAGGAGGCTTTTTAGGGCTTTCATTTTTGTGGAATCCAGCAGAAAAGTATCCTGGAGGCATAGAGTCAAGGTGAAGAGAGAGTGGGAATTGTCATGGTTTCAAACTTTGTTTTTAGATGCATATATAATTATGCATAGCTTATCAGATTATTAATACTGTTATGTGTTGTGTGTCTAATGCCATCACTCTCTCAGGAACCAGCAGGAGAAATTGGAGAATCTAAAAGCTGACATGGAACAAGCCAGCAGATTCAGCTGGAATGGCATTGTGTTGTGTGATGAGAGATGGAAATAAAATAGTGTATGGTGTGATCATAGAACAGAGACGTCTCTTTAGTTTGTAAACCTCACGGTGGTAAATGTTTTGTTATCATTGTTCGTTCATTTATAATCATGTTTTACAGTTGTTGTCGGAAGTTTACATACACCTTAGCCAAATACAGTTTTTTCACAATTCCTGACATTTAATCCTAGTAAAAATTCCCTGTTTTAGGTCAGTTAGGATCATCACTTTATTTTAAGAATGTGAAATCTCAGAATAATAGTAGAGAGAATGATTAAACTTTTATTTCTTTCATCAAATTCCCAGTGGGTCAGAAGTTTACATACACTTAATTATTATTTGGTATCATTGCCTTTAAATTGTTCAACTTGGGTCAAACGTTTCAGGTAGCCTCCACAAGCTTTCCACAGTAAGTTGAGTGAATTTTGGCCCATTCCTCCTGACAGAGCTGGTGTAACTGAGTCAGGTTTGTAGGCCTCCTTGCTCGCACATGCTTTTTCAGTTCAGCCCACAAATGTCCTATAGGATTGAGGTCAGGGCTTTGTGATGGCAACTCCAATACCTTGACTTGGTTGTCCTTAAGCCATTTTGCCACAACTTTGGAAGTATGCTTGCGGTCATTGTTAATTTGGAAGACCCATTTGCGACCAAGCTTTAACTTCCTGACTGATGTCTTGAGATATTGCTTTAACATACCCACATCATTTCCCTACCTCATGATGCCATCTATTTTGTGAAGTGCACCAGTCCCTCCTGCAGCAAAGCACCCCCACAACATAATGCTGCCACCCCCGTGCTTCACGGTTGGGATGGTGTTCTCCTGCTTGGAAGCCTCACCCTTTTTCCTCCAAACATAACGATGGTCATTATGGCCAAACAGTTCTATTTTAGTTTCATCAGACCAGAGGACATTTCTCCAAAAAGTACAATCTTTGTCCCCATGTGCAGTTGCAAACCGCAGTCGAGCTTTTTAATGGTGGTTTTGGAGCAGTGGCTTCTTCCTTGCTGAGCGGCCTTTCAGGTCATGTCGATATAGTTACTAGTTTTACTGTGGATATAGATACTTTTGTCCCTGTTTCCTCCAGCATCATCGCAAGGTACTTTGCTGTTGTTCTGGGATAGATTTGCACTTTTCGCACCAAAGTACGTTCATCTCTTGGAGACAGAAGGCATCTCGTTCCTTAGTGGTATGACGGCTGCGTGGTCCCATGGTGTTCATACGTGCGTACTATTGTTTGTACAGATGAACGTGGTACCTTCAGGCATTTGGAAATTGCTCCCAAGGATGAACCAGACTTGTGGAGGTCTACACTTTTTTTTCTGTGGTTTTGGCTGATTTCTTTTGATTTCCCCATGATGTCAAGCTTAGAGGCACTGAGTTTGAAGGTAGGATTCCCAGATGGCATGGATTATGGAGTCATTGTAAGTCTTACACTTAAGGCATGACTCTGCCGTTGTGCTGTAGAATTTCTGAGTTGAGTCTGTTGTATAATAAATTCTATACATTAGTTTATACTGGGTTAAGCTAGTTAATAACTCTCATTTCATTAGGTAGGCTCCAACTTCTCCTCCATCTTGTGCCAACATCAGTTCTTTTAAGTCTTGGTTCCAATAGTTTATATTATTTTCTAAGAGATTGTCAGTTGGATAAGCTCTCTGCAAAGTTTGTATATATATATCACATGAGCATTCTTTTCTGACTCAAATAAGATTCCTCAAGGTTGCTCGGCCTTTTGTGATATGTCGATTTTACATTAAGTTACATGTATCAACACAAAAAATCTCTTTTTCATTCTGTAATGAAAATAAATGTATTTCCTGTTACCAATTCGCTCTAATAAAAAAAAGCACTGGACTTTTACCAACGGAGCCACATCAACCAACTAATATTGCAACACAAAGTATCCCTGTAGAATGGTCAGGGCATTCTTTAACGAACAGACAACACAAGGTATACTCTGACTGTGGAGAAATTGGACCTACTTCTCGTGGTGGTACTCCTTGTCCACACAGGGTCCGTATCTGAACGCGTAGACAAAGCGGGGGATGTAGTCGGAGGTGATGGCGATGACGAAGGCGTTGGTGATGACAGCCAGCACGCCGATCCCCTCCAGGATACCGTACCAGATACCTGAAGGAAACACAGGAGCGCATTACGCGAAATGCTTTTAATCTCAATATACTTCTACTCTCTCTCTATCTTTACCAGTAATCTAAAAGCTACCATGGGGGAGGAAGTGTTCAATTCTCAACTAACAACAGATACTTTATATCTCCGTCGATCTCACACGATCTTGGTAAAATCCCTGCCTCCAATTCCACCTCAGGACAGTTTCCCCATCTGATTAGCATTGTGTAATAAACTTAACATATGGAAGAAATAACTGACCTGTATCTGTGTCTGTATTACTGACCTGTATCTGTGTCTGTATTACTGACCTGTATCTGTGTCTGTATTACTGACCTGTATCTGTGTCTGTATTACTGACCTGTATCTGTGGCTGTATTTCTGACCTGTATCTGTGGCTGTATTTCTGACCAATGTCTGTGGCTGTATTTCTGACCAATGTCTGTGTCTGTATTACTGACCAATGTCTGTGTCTGTATTACTGACCAATGTCTGTGTCTGTATTACTGACCAATGTCTGTGGCTGTATTACTGACCAATGTCTGTGTCTGTATTACTGACCAATGTCTGTGTCTGTATTACTGACCAATGTCTGTGGCTGTATTACTGACCAATGTCTGTGTCTGTATTACTGACCAATGTCTGTGTCTGTATTACTGACCAATGTCTGTGTCTGTATTACTGACCAATGTCTGTGGCTGTATTACTGACCAATGTCTGTGTCTGTATTACTGACCAATGTCTGTGTCTGTATTACTGACCAATGTCTGTGGCTGTATTACTGACCAATGTCTGTGGCTGTATTACTGACCAATGTCTGTGGCTGTATTACTGACAAATGTCTGTGGCTGTATTACTGACCAATGTCTGTGTCTGTATTACTGACCAATGTCTGTGTCTGTATTACTGACCAATGTCTGTGTCTGTATTACTGACCTATGTCTGTGTCTGTATTACTGACCTATGTCTGTGGCTCTGGCAGGCATGGGTCTCCTCCACTGGGTGACAAACTTGTAGGCGTCCAGTCGTATCTCGATGATGTTGTTGAGCAGAGCCAGTAGAGGAGCCAATGGGAATGCAGCCACAAAGATCGTGGTGAAACCAAACTGGAGAACTGAGAAGAAGATGAGCAGGAGGAAGTAGAAGCAGAAGAAACAGAAAATACATGGTTATAATGGTGGGTTTGAACCTCCTGTGGTTGACCTCAGTATTGGTATTTATATTTATTATGGATCCTCATTAGCTGCTGCCAAGGCAGCTACTATTTACTGGGTCCTGGGGAATTCCTGATTCTACCTGGATTTTGTTTGAGAGGCTTCCATTAAAGAACACCCCTCTGTGTTCTGTTAGACAAGTAACTCTTTATCCACAATATAGCAGGGGGTGTAAAGCCATAACATATACGTTTTTCCAGAAGCAGACTATGATCGATAATGTCAAAATCTGCACCGAAGTCTAACAAAACAGCTCCCACAATCTTTTTTTATCAACAATTTTATCTCAGCCAATCATCAGTCATTTGTGTAAGTGCTGTGCTTGTTGAGGGTCCTTCCCTAAAAGCGTGCTGAAAGTTTGTTGTCTTTTTGTTTACTGTAAAATACCATTGTATCTGGTCAAACACATTTTTTTTCCAAAAGTTTACTAAGGGTTGGTAACAGGCTGATTGGTCAGATATTTGTATTTGTATTTTGTATTTACAGTTTTTAACAATCACTTTGGCACTAATTTCAGAACCGTGTGTTCATTTTTCAAACCTCTAGACAAAACTCAAAACGGTCATCACTTGTAACACAGGCTGTCCAATGTTCAAAACATTGCATTGTGCATTCATGTCTTTAAAGAAACCTTGCACTTGCAGAATCATTGATTCAAATAACTCATTTATCATGAAATACCATAGGAACATTCATTTAGATCACCCACACACAAGATACCAATAGTTTCACTGTGTCGTTGTTCGTACAATCATTAAATATTGTAGTAGAAAATATGTGATACGTGTTTCATTATGCTACTACACGTAAATACATCACTGTAAAAGGACTAGTAGAGAGAATACTACAGACACAGTGGAATCATTGAAAAAAAAAGAAATTTATTGATGAAATACAATAAAATCACAACATAGGTTTCTGTGAATCAAAGCAAAAATAATTAGCTATAAAAAAAACAGTTAAAGGTCAACTGCGGTGTTCCTCACCGGGCTTACTGTAAAACATCACTGCAGTGTTCCTCACCTGGCTTACTGTAAAACATCACTGCAGTGTTCCTCACTGGGCTTACTGTAAAACATTACTGCAGTGTTCCTCACCTGGCTTACTGTAAAACATCACTGCAGTGTTCCTCACATGGCTTAGTGTAAAACATCACTGCAGTGTTCCTCACCTGGCTTACTGAAAACATCACTGCAGTGTTCCTCACCTGGCTTACTGTAAAACATCACTTCAGTGTTCCTCAACTGGCTTACTGTAAAACATCACTTCGGTGTTCCTCACCTGGCTTACTGTAAAACATCACTGCAGTGTTCCTCACCTGGCTTACTGTAAAACATTACTGCAGTGTTCCTCACCTGGCTTACTGTAAAACATCACTGCAGTGTTCCTCACCTGGCTTACTGTAAAACATCACTGCAGTGTTCCTCACCTGGCTTACTGTAAAACATCACTGCAGTGTTCCTCACCTGGCTTACTGTAAAACATCACTGCAGTGTTCCTCACCTGGCTTACTGTAAAACATCACTGCAGTGTTCCTCACCTGACTTACTGTAAAACATCACTGCAGTGTTCCTCACCTGGCTTACTGTAAAACATCACTGCAGTGTTCCTCACCTGGCTTACTGTAAACATCACTGCAGTGTTCCTCACCGGGCTTACTGTAAAACATTACTGCAGTGTTCCTCACCTGGCTTACTGTAAAACATCACTGCAGTGTTCCTCACCGGGCTTACTGTAAAACATCACTGCAGTGTTCCTCACCTGGCTTACTGTAAAACATCACTGCAGTGTTCCTCACCTGGCTTACTGTAAAACATCACTGCAGTGTTCCTCACCTGGCTTACTGTAAAACATCACTGCAGTGTTCCTCACCTGGCTTACTGTAAAACATCACTGCAGTGTTCCTCACCTGGCTTACTGTAAAACATCACTGCAGTGTTCCTCACCTGGCTTACTGTAAAAAGCCAAACAAAAGATTGATTACTGTACTTCTATATCTCCATCAACCCTGTCTTGTGGATTTGGCCACAGGTTCTCATCCACATCACAATGGATGTTTTCATTAGCCAAACATCTTGGGAAGAATCTTCGGCGAATCCAGACCTGACACTGGTCTGCCGTGATGTCATTGCATGCGTCATCCATGGCCCGGAGAAGGGTGGCTTGTTCGTGAGGGCGCCTATCATATACCTTCCACCTCCATGTGGAGAAAAATTCCTCAATCGGGTTAAGGAAAGGAGAGTATGGGGGTAAGTACAGGGTGGTAAATTGGCGGTTGGGCCTGAAACCATGCTTGCACCATTCTGAGCATGGTGGAACCTGACATTATCCCACACAATGACATAGGTCACGCCATCAGCTCTACAGACCTGATTTAGCTCATCAAGGATGGTTACATTTGAACAGCGAATCATGTGGCTGCCTGCAACTCAATATATAGAGTATAGAGAGTAGAGAGCTTTAGATGTTGTTCGACCAAACATTAGAACGGGCAAGATGCTTAACCTAAGCAACTTTGACCGTGGTATGATTGTTGATGCCACACATGGTGATTCCAGCATCTCAGAAACAGCTGCCTTCCTGGGATTTTTATGCACTACAGTCTCTAGAGTTCACAGAGAACGGTGCGATAAACAAAACACATTCAGTGAGCGGCAGTTCTGTGGGCAAAAACACCTTGTTAATGAGAGAGGTCAGAGGTCAGAAGAGAATGTCCAGACTCATTCAAGCTAACAGAAAGGCCACAAATGCTCAACAGCTGTTCAACAGCTGTTTAAAACTGAAAACATAGTCTGGGAAAAGTGGTACATGGGACCGTAGAAACAGTGTCTGATAAAGAATGATGATAAAATATTACATCCA
Source organism: Oncorhynchus gorbuscha (assembly GCF_021184085.1). Classification (NCBI taxonomy): domain Eukaryota; kingdom Metazoa; phylum Chordata; class Actinopteri; order Salmoniformes; family Salmonidae; genus Oncorhynchus; species Oncorhynchus gorbuscha. Next base: position 22,597 of record NW_025747821.1, on the reverse strand, counting down.
TAGATAATGTAGTCCAATTGGTTCATGTTCCACGGTAATTGGTGTCAATGGATCTCGTTATCCTGAAACTTTCATGATCTAAACATGGAATATTGTTTGTCAGTTTCCATAAAACTATACATTAAGAGTCATGCAACAGTTACTTATCATTTTGATCAGTTGTATCAATTGATAGTTAGATCATTGTAATGACATGAATAGACAGTCATTTCAGATGTAATGTGTGAATTGATAGTTAGATCATTGTAATGACATGAATAGACAGTCATTTCAGATGTAATGTGTGAATTGATAGTTAGATCATTGTAATGACATGAATAGACAGTCATCTCAGATGTAACGTGTGAATTGATAGTTAGATCATTGTAATGACATGAATAGACAGTCATCTCAGATGTAATGTGTGAATTGCATTTTGAAATGGTAATACCTTGATGTTAAGTTGTGCCATTTTGAACAGGTGATTTTAGCTCAATGAACAAATGATCTTAGCTTTATGTGTATTGATTCCAAGCAATTGGAAAATGTGTTATAGTATTGAAAATTTTTTGCATTTTGATCATTGGTTGTCAGTTTTGTGTCTAGAGTTTTGAAAAATGACATCAAGGTTCTGAAATTAGTGGCAAAGTGATTGTAAAAGACTGCATTCTGCATCCCCATAAACAGCAGCTAATCTTCCTGGTGTGCAGCTACAATACACCATTACAATGCATTCACAGATTTCACAACACACTGTGTTCCCTCAGGCCCCTACTTCACCACTATCACATATCTACAGTACTAAATCCATGTGTGTGTGTGTGTGTGTGTGTGTGTGTGTGTGTGTGTGTGTGTGTGTGTGTGTGTGTGTGTGTGTGTGTGTGTGTGTGTGTGATACACTGTGTGTGTGTGTGTGTGTGTGTGTGTGTGTGTGTGTGTGTGTGTGTGTCTGTGTCTGTGTCTGTGTCTGTGTCTGTGTCTCTGTGTCTGTGTCTGTGTCTGTGTGTGTGTCTGTGTCTGTGTCTGTGTCTGTGTCTGTGTCTGTGTGTGTGTGTGTGTGTGTGTGTCTGTGTCTGTGTCTGTGTCTGTGTCTGTGTCTGTGTGTGTCTGTGTCTGTGTCTGTGTCTGTGTCTGTGTCTGTGTCTGTGTCTGTGTGTGTGTGTGTGTGTGTGTGTGTGTGTGTGTGTCTGTGTGTGTGTGTGTGTGTGTCTGTGTGTGTCTGTGTGTCTGTGTGTGTCTGTGTGTGTGTGTGTGTGTCTGTGTGTGTGTGTGTCTGTGTGTGTGTGTGTGTGTCTGTGTGTCTGTGTGTGTGTGTGTGTCAGTGTGTGTGTGTGTGTCTGTGTCTGTGTCTGTGTCTGTGTCTGTGTGTGTGTGTGTGTGTGTGTGTGTGTGTGTGTGTGTGTGTGTGTGTGTGTGTGTGTGTGTGTGTGTGTGTGTGTGTGTGTGTGTGTGTGTGGTTTTTATCTGTTTTTTAATCTAATATTACTGATTTTAATGCTTGAGCCAGTAAAGGTGGCTTTACTATTCTTAGGTAGCGGAATGTCTTTTGCTTCCCTCCAAGCCTGGGGGCACACACTGAAATGGAAAAATGGAAAATAGGAGTTGCAATATCGTCCGCTATTATCCTCAGTAATTTTCCATTCAAGTTGTCAGACCCCGGTGGCCTGTTATTGTTGACAGACCTGTTATTGGTGGCCTGTTATTGTTGACAGACCTGTTATTGGTGGCCTGTTATTGTTGACAGACCCCGGTGGCCTGTTATTGTTGACAGACCTGTTATTGGTGGCCTGTTATTGTTGACAGACCTGTTATTGGTGGCCTGTTATTGTTGACAGACCTGTTATTGGTGGCCTGTTATTGTTGACAGACCCCGGTGGCCTGTTATTGTTGACAGACCTGTTATTGGTGGCCTGTTATTGTTGACAGACCCCGGTTTCCTGTTATTGTTGACAGACCTGTTATTGGTGGCCTGTTATTGTTGACAGACCTGTTATTGGTGGCCTGTTATTGTTGACAGACTGTTATTGGTGGCCTGTTATTGTTGACAGACCTGTTATTGGTGGCCTGTTATTGTTGACAGACCTGTTATTGGTGGCCCTGTTATTGTTGACAGACCTGTTATTGGTGGCCTGTTATTGTTGACAGACCCCGGTGGCCTGTTATTGTTGACAGACCTGTTATTGGTGGCCTGTTATTGTTGACAGACCTGTTATTGGTGGCCTGTTATTGTTGACAGACCTGTTATTGGTGGCCTGTTATTGTTGACAGACCCGGTGGCCTGTTATTGTTGACAGACCTGTTATTGGTGGCCTGTTATTGTTGACAGACCTGTTATTGGTGGCCTGTTATTGTTGACAGACCTGTTATTGGTGGCCTGTTATTGTTGACAGACCTGTTATTGGTGGCCTGTTATTGATGACAGACCTGCCTATTGGTGGCCTGTTATTGTTGACAGACCTGTTATTGGTGGCCTGTTATTGTTGACAGACCTGTTATTGGTGGCCTGTTATTGTTGACAGACCTGTTATTGGTGGCCTGTTATTGTTGACAGACCTGTTATTGGTGGCCTGTTATTGTTGACAGACCTGTTATTGGTGGCCTGTTATTGTTGACAGACCTGTTATTGGTGGCCTGTTATTGTTGACAGACCTGTTATTGGTGGCCTGTTATTGTTGACAGACCTGTTATTGGTGGCCTGTTATTGTTGACAGACCTGTTATTGGTGGCCTGTTATTGTTGACAGACCTGTTATTGGTGGCCTGTTATTGTTGACAGACCTGTTATTGGTGGCCTGTTATTGTTGACAGACCTGTTATTGGTGGCCTGTTATTGTTGACAGACCTGTTATTGGTTTCCTGTTATTGTTGACAGACCTGTTATTGGTTTCCTGTTATTGTTGTCAGACCCCGGTGGCCTGTTATTGTTGACAGACCTGTTATTGGTGGCCTGTTATTGTTGACAGACCTGTTATTGGTGGCCTGTTATTGTTGACAGACCCCGGTGGCCTGTTATTGTTGACAGACCTGTTATTGGTGGCCTGTTATTGTTGACAGACCCCGGTTTCTTGTTATTGCTGACAGACCTGTTATTGGTGGCCTGTTATTGTTGACAGACCCCGGTTTCCTGTTATTGTTGACAGACCTGTTATTGGTGGCCTGTTATTGTTGACAGACCTGTTATTGGTGGCCTGTTATTGCTGACAGACCTGTTATTGGTGGCCTGTTATTGTTGACAGACCTGTTATTGGTGGCCTGTTATTGTTGACAGACCTGTTATTGGTGGCCTGTTATTGTTGACAGACCTGTTATTGGTGGCCTGTTATTGTTGACAGATCTGTTATTGGTGGCCTGTTATTGCTGACAGGACCCCCGGTGGCCTGTTATTTTTGACAGACCTGTTATTGGTGGCCTGTTATTGTTGACAGATAACAACAACAAAAATGTACCTCTTCCACACTCACTCACGGAATTCAAAATTACAATGCTTGTTTTTCATAATTTGGTCAGATATACTTGGATGTGTAGTGTCAGCGTTTGTTGCTGGCATGTCATGTCTAAGTTTACTAATCTTGCCAAATCATTAAAGTAGTTGGCAATATACAGAGTCCATAGTGTACGCCTCAATGACATCGGAAGACTGCCTGAACATATTCCAGTCTGTGCTAGCAAAACAGTCCTGTAGTTTAGCATCTGCTTCATCTGACCACTTTTTTATTGACCGAGTCACTGGTGCTTCCTGTTTAGTTTTTGCTTGTAAGCAGGAAACAGGAGGATAGAGTTGTGGTCGGATATACCAATTGGAGGGCGAGGGAGAGCTTTGTACACGTCTCTGTGTGTGGAGTAAAAGTGGTCTGTAGATCTTTCCCTCTTGTTGCACATTTAACATGCTGATAGAAATTTGTTGAAATGGATTTAAGTTTCCTGTTTGCTTATGGCGGAATACAGCTCATTGAGTGCGGTCTTAGTGCCAGCATCGGTCTTCTCAGAAGGCAGCGCGAACTCCGCCTCTCTTTTTCTCCGTCTTCTCTTCACGGTGCACAATTGAGCAAGAGGACAAGTACATTAGAGTGTCGAGATTTGAGAAACAGACGCCTCACAAGTCCTCAACTGGTAGCTTCATTAAATAGTACCCACAAAACACCAGCCTCAATGTCAACTGTGAAGAGGCGACTTCGGGATGCTGGCTTTCTAGGGCAGAGTTCCTCTGTCCAGTGTCTGTGTTCTTTTGCCCGTCTTAATCTTTTCTTTCAAATGGCCAGTCTGAGTTATGGATTTTTCTTTGCAACTCTGCCTAGAAGGCCAGCATCCCAGAGTCGCCTCTTCACTGTTGACATTGAGACTGGACAGAGGAACTCTGCCTAGAAGGCCAGCATCCCGGAGTCGCCTCTTCACTGTTGACGTTGAGACTGGACAGAGGAACTCTGCCTAGAAGGCCAGCATCCCGGAGTCGCCTTCACTGCTGACGTTGAGACTGGACAGAGGAACTCTGCCTAGAAGGCCAGCATCCCGGAGTCGCCTCTTCACTGTTGACGTTGAGACTGGACAGAGGAACTCTGCCTAGAAGGCCAGCATCCCGGAGTCGCCTCTTCACTGTTGACGTTGAGACTGGACAGAGGAACTCTGCCTAGAAGGCCAGCATCCCGGAGTCGCCTCTTCACTGCTGACGTTGAGACTGGACAGAGGAACTCTGCCTAGAAGGCCAGCATCCCGGAGTCGCCTCTTCACTGCTGACGTTGAGACTGGACAGAGGAACTCTGCCTAGAAGGCCAGCATCCCGGAGTCGTCTCTTCACTGCTGACGTTGAGACTGGACAGAGGAACTCTGCCCAGAAGGCCAGCATCCCGGAGTCGCCTCTTCACTGCTGACGTTGAGACTGGACAGAGGAACTCTGCCTAGAAGGCCAGCATCCCGGAGTCGCCTCTTCACTGCTGACGTTGAGACTGGACAGAGGAACTCTGCCTAGAAGGCCAGCATCCCGGAGTCGCCTCTTCACTGTTGATGTTGAGACTGGTGTTTGAAGCTGCCAGTTGAGGACTTGTGAGGCGTCTGTTTCTCAAATCTCGACACTCTAATGTACTTGTCCTCTTGTTCATTTGTGCACCGGGGCCTCCCACTCCTC
>NW_025747820.1:0-45626 GCF_021184085.1 Oncorhynchus gorbuscha | reverse complement strand
CTATATGAAACATCAACGATGAGCAGATCACATACTCCTACACACAGAGAGATACTATATGAAACATCAACGATGAGCAGATCACACACTCCTACACACAGAGAGATACTATATGAAACATCAACGATGAGCAGATCACACACTCCTACACACAGAGAGATACTATATGATGAGCAGATCACACACTCCTACACACAGAGAGATACTATATGAGCAGATCACACACTCCTACACACAGAGAGATACTATATGAAACATCAACGATGAGCAGATCACACACTCCTACACACAGAGAGATACTATATGATGAGCAGATCACACACTCCTACACACAGAGAGATACTATATGAGCAGATCACACACTCCTACACACAGAGAGATACTATATGAGCAGACCACACACTCCTACACACAGAGAGATACTATATGATGAGCAGATCACACACTCCTACACACAGAGAGATACTATATGAAACATCAACGATGAGCAGATCACACACTCCTACACACAGAGAGATACTATATGATGAGCAGATCACACACTCCTACACACAGAGTGATACTATATGAAACATCAACGATGAGCAGACCACACACTCCTACACACAGAGAGATACTATATGAAACATCAACGATGAGCAGATCACACACTCCTACACACAGAGAGATACTATATGATGAGCAGATCACACACTCCTACACACAGAGAGATACTATATGAGCAGATCACACACTCCTACACACAGAGAGATACTATATGAGCAGACCACACACTCCTACACACAGAGAGATACTATATGATGAGCAGATCACACACTCCTACACACAGAGAGATACTATATGAGCAGATCACACACTCCTACACACAGAGAGATACTATATGAAACATCAACGATGAGCAGACCACACACTCCTACACACAGAGAGATACTATATGATGAGCAGATCACACACTCCTACACACAGAGAGATACTAGATGAAACATCAACGATGAGCAGATCACACACTCCAGCAGAGGATGATGTGAAATAACTTTTCCAAAATCCATTGGTTTACCAGAAATCCCAGTTGAAGAGTCCCGAAATCAGGAAGTAGTCAGGAGAAAATCCAGATTCCTCTAATGGGGATTTCTGGAAACCTGGGAAGTTGAGGAAAGTCACCATAATGTTGTAACCCTATGTTCCCTACCTTGCAGTGGTCGAAGCGGACGGTGAACTGGGCGTCGGGGCTGCGGGGCGTGGTTGGCGTGTCTGGGCTGACCATGGGCGGGGCCACCGTAGGCTCCACCCCCTCCCAGAAGGTGTACTGGCAGAAGACGAAATTGGACAGGTTGAGAGGCAGCCCCGTCGCCTCCCTGATACGCACCTGTAGTAGAAAAACACCACGAAGAAGACAACGTTATTGTCCAATCTACACAGATCCACTGTTCTCCTGTTAATTCCAAATCCTCCGAAAGACACAGACACATACTGAGAGCTATATATATACTGAGGAATTATATATACTGAGGACAGTTCTATATACTGAGCAGCAAAATATAATGAAGAGATCTATATACTGAGGACAGTTATATATACTGAAGAGTTATATATACTGAGGAATTATATATACTGAGGAGTTATATATACTGAGGAATTATATATACTGAGGAATTCTATATACTGAGGAATTATATATACTGAGGAATTATATATACTGAGGAGTTCTATATACTGAGGAATTATATATACCGAGGAATTATATATACTGAGGAGTTCTATATACTGAGGAATTATATATACTGAGGAATTATATATACTGAGGAGTTCTATATACTGAGGAGTTCTATATGCTGAGGAGATAGAACAGAGGACAGTTATATATACTGAGGAGATAGAACAGAGGACAGTTCTATATACTGAGGAGATAGAACAGAGGACAGTTATATATACTGAGGAGATAGAACAGACGACAGTTATATATACTGAGGAGATAGAACAGAGGACAGTTATATATACTGAGGAGATAGAACAGAGGACAGTTATATATACCGAGGAGATAGAACAGAGGACAGTTATATATACTGAGGAGATAGAACAGAGGACAGTTATATATACTGAGGAGATAGAACAGAGGACAGTTATATATACTGAGGAGATAGAACAGAGGACAGTTATATTATTATTATTATTATATTAGTTATATATACTGAGGAGATAGAACAGAGGACAGTTATATATACTGAGGAGATAGAACAGAGGACAGTTATATATACTGAGGAAATAGAACAGAGGACAGTTCTATATACTGAGGAGATAGAACAGAGGACAGTTCTATATACTGAGGAGATAGAACAGAGGACAGTTCTATATACTGAGGAGATAGAACAGAGGACAGTTATATATACTGAGGAGATAGAACAGAGGACAGTTATATATACCGAGGAGATAGAACAGAGGACAGTTATATATACTGAGGAGATAGAACAGAGGACAGTTATATATACTGAGGAGATAGAACAGAGGACAGTTATATATACTGAGGAGATAGAACAGAGGACAGTTATATTATTATTATTATTATATTAGTTATATATACTGAGGAGATAGAACAGAGGACAGTTATATATACTGAGGAGATAGAACAGAGGACAGTTATATATACTGAGGAAATAGAACAGAGGACAGTTCTATATACTGAGGAGATAGAACAGAGGACAGTTCTATATACTGAGGAGATAGAACAGAGGACAGTTCTATATACTGAGGAGATAGAACAGAGGACAGTTCTACTATGGATCCCGTTGAGCAGTCAGAGGGTTAGGTGCCTTGCTCAAAGGCACAATGGCAGGAGATGGCAGCAACCCTCCAGGACCAGACAGACAGTAGTAGTGTATGAGACGTACCCTGCAGGTGAGTTTCCTGGCCATGTGGACCATCTCTCCCTGAGTATCCATCACATCGTAGATGCTGCTCTCACTGGAGTTCTCTGACGAGTCATCTCCCCCCTCCAGCCGGTCCGGCACCGGCCCACTGACACGCATCAGCTCTACGTGGAGCCTGCCGGCTACCTGTCACACACCAGGGGGTACAGACCCAGAACATCAACACACCTCAGCTCTACGTGGAGCCTGCCGGCTACCTGTCACACACCAGGGGGTACAGACCCAGAACATCAACACACCTCAGCTCTACGTGGAGCCTGCCGGCTACCTGTCACACACCAGGGGGTACAGACCCAGAACATCATCACACCTCAGCTCTACGTGGAGCCTGCCGGCTACCTGTCACACACCAGGGGGTACAGACCCAGAACATCAACACACCTCAGCTCTACGTGGAGCCTGCTGGCTACCTGTCACACACCAGGGGGTACAGACCCAGAACATCAACACACCTCAGCTCTACGTGGAGCCTGCCGGCTACCTGTCACACACCAGGGGGTACAGACCCAGAACATCAACACACCTCAGCTCTACGTGGAGCCTGCCAGGGGTACAGACCCAGCACATCAACACACCTCAGCTCTACGTGGAGCCTGCCGGCTACCTGTCACACACCAGGGGGTACAGACCCAGAACATCAACACACCTCAGTACAGACCTAAACAGGTGCAGAGTACAGACAGATTAACGCAAGTACAAAGAGTCCCCCAGAAGCCATTTCAATATCCTGGTAGAAGCATGTGATCAGACACAGGAGCAATTAGGGTTGAGTGTCTTGCTCAACAGCACATTGACATATTTTTCACCCTAGTCAGGTCGGGGATTCGAACCAACGACCTTTCGGTTACTTGCCCAACGATCTTCACCATTAAGCCAGAGTTTCCCAAACTCAGTCCTGCCCTCCGGCACTACACAGCTGATACAAATAACCAACTCATCATCCGACTATGAATCAGCTGTGTAGTGCTAGGGTAAAAACCAGAAGGTGTACCCAGTGGGAGCCCCAGGACCCAGATGTGTGTGTATGTATGTGTAGAAATTCTGTTGTGTGTGTGTGTGTGTTGTTCTCTCACCTCCCCCTGCTGGCTGACGATAGGAACAGCGTACTGTGTAAGTGTGTGTTGTTCTCTCACCTCCCCCTGCTGGCTGATGATAGGAACAGCGTACTGTGTGTGTGTGTGTGTGTGTGTGTGTGTGTGTGTGTGTGTGTGTGTGTGTGTGTGTGTGTGTGTGTGTGTGTGTGTGTGTGTGTGTGTGTGTGTGTGTGTGTGTGTGTGTGTGTGTGTGTTGTTCTCTCACCTCCCCCTGCTGGCTGATGATAGGAACAGCGTACTGTAGTCTGATATCGTGGAACAGACACTCCAGAAAGACGTTGGCCACTCCTATCAGGTTGTGGTTCTCCTGAGCTTCATAGAAGGACTCACTGTGCTGCTTGTGGTTGTTCAGCTTGTTATGCTGATCAGAGAGACATGATACAAACACACACCTGAAAACTTCCCCCATCATCCAATTATCATCTTCATCACTGACAAAGAATACTTTCCCCTCCCACAATCACTTCCAGCAGTGTCTCCCCTCGGAACATGATCCCATCGAACCCTCCCCTCCACCCCCCCCCCCCTCCCCTCTCATCATCCCTCTGACTCCTCCCCTCTCATCATCCCACTCTCTCCTCCCCTTTATCCCTCTCTCTCCCTCCCCTCTATCCCCCTCACCATCCCTCTCTCCCCTCCCCTCCTCTCTATCTCCCCCTCTCATCATCCCTCTCTCCCTCCCTCCCCTCCACCCCCTCTCATCATCCCCCTCTCTCCTCCCCTTTATCCCTCTCTCTCCTCCCCTCTATCCCCCTCACCATCCCTCACTCCCCTCCCCTCCTCTCTATCTCCCCCTCTCATCATCCCTCTCTCCCCTCCCCTCCCCTCTCATCATCCCTCCCTCTCCTCCCCTCCTCTCCCCTTCCTCTCACCGTGTCCTCAGCTCCCTCCTTCCAGTCTCTGTAGTGGTCTCTCATGTCCACTAGTTTGTTGTCCAGCTTGTCGATGGTCCAGACCTGTGTCCCCTTCCCTTTCCACCTCACCAGGATGGCTGGTTCACTCACTATGGCTCCACGCTGAACCAAGACACAGCGACTCTCAACGTGATGTCATGTACTGAACAAAGTTTTACAAATGACACTATTTCTGTGTACAAGTTATCATATTAATGATACAACACAATCAGACTGTTCCTTCAGCTTTTCTCTCATTGTACAAAACATCACACATCACTGAAAACATGTGTATGTGTGTGTGTGTGTGTGTGTGTGTATGCAGAGGTTGGTCACCTTGCGGTTGGCACTGAGGTTAGCTGCAGGGATCTGGAGGGTGACCTGGTAGTCAGTCAGTTTGTTCATCTCCGTTGCCAGGAAGTTGGCCTCTCTCACCAGGGTGTTGGCCTTGACAACCTGCTCCCTCAGCCTGGACAGACTCTGACGAAACAGCTCGTCCCTGACACACACACACACACACACACACACACACACACACACACACACACACACACACACACACACACACACACACACACACACACACACACACACACACACACACACACACACACACACACACACACACACACACACACACAGAGACCGTTCACACGTGTGACTGTGATCAAACAGGTTGGTTACAACTTCATTGTTCTTGCATCCAAAGCCGTAGCGTGTGTGTGTGTGTGTGTGTGTGTGTGTGTGTGTGTGTGTGTGTGTGTGTGTGTGTGTGTGTGTGTGTGTGTGTGTGTGTGTGTGTGTGTGTGTGTGTGTGTGTGTGCGTGTATTCCCTTCACCTCTCCTCAGTCCAGGGGCGTATCTTGCTGTGGTATGATGGTGTGTGTGTGTGTGTGTGTGTGTGTGTGTGTGTGTGTGTGTGTGTGTGTGTGTGTGTGTGTGTGTGTGTGTGTGTGTGTGTGTGTGTGTGTGTGTGTGTGTATTCCCTTCACCTCTCCTCAGTCCAGGGGCGTATCTTGCTGTGGTATGATGGTGTGTGTGTGTGTGTGTGTGTGTATATATTCCCTTCACCTCTCCTCAGTCCAGGGGCGTATCTTGCTGTGGTATGATGGTGTGTGTGTGTGTGTGTGTGTGTGTGTGTGTGTGTGTGTGTGTGTGTGTGTGTGTGTGTGTGTGTATATATTCCCTTCACCTCTCCTCAGTCCAGGGGCGTATCTTGCTGTGGTATGATGGTGTGTGTGTGTGTGTGTGTGTGTGTGTGTATATATTCCCTTCACCTCTCCTCAGTCCAGGGGCGTATCTTGCTGTGGTATGATGGTGTGTGTGTGTGTGTGTGTGTGTGTATATATTCCCTTCACCTCTCCTCAGTCCAGGGGCGTATCTTGCTGTGGTATGATGGTGTGATGGTGTGTGTGTGTGTGTGTATATATTCCCTTCACCTCTCCTCAGTCCAGGGGCGTATCTTGCTGTGGTATGATGGTGTGTGTGTGTGTGTGTGTGTATATATTCCCTTCACCTCTCCTCAGTCCAGGGGCGTATCTTGCTGTGGTATGATGGTGTGTGTGTGTGTATATATTCCCTTCACCTCTCCTCAGTCCAGGGGCGTATCTTGCTGTGGTGTGATGGTGTGTGTGTGGGGAAGGTGAGGCGATCGCTGCTGGATCGCTGATGCTGATTGGTCCTCTCAGGAGACAGCTGTTGCCGTAGTGACTCCAGCTCTCTCTCATACATCATCCTCTGTTCCTCCAGCGCTGTGCGTTTCTCCTCCAGGTACTGCTTCTCTAAAACCTGGACCACATTCTGCATGGGATCTACAGGAGAGATACCATACTGTTAAACATACTGCTTCTCTAACACCTAGACCACGTTCTGATCTATAGGAGAGATACCATACTGTTAAACATAGTGCTTCTCTAACACCTAGACCACATTCTGATCTATAGGAGAGATACCATACTGTTAAACATACTGCTTCTCTAACACCTAGACCACGTTCTGTATCAGATGGTCTGTATCAGATGGTCTGTATCAGATGGTATCAGATGGTCTGTACCAGATGGTCTGTACCAGATGGTCTGTACCAGATGGTCTGTATCAGATGGTCTGTATCAGATGGTCTGTATCAGATGGTCTGTATCAGGTCTGTATCAGATGGTCTGTATCAGATGGTCTGTATCAGATGGTCTGTACCAGATGGTCTGTATCAGATGGTCTGTATCAGATGGTCTGTATCAGGTGTGTATCAGATGGTCTGTACCAGATGGTCTGTATCAGATGGTCTGTATTAGATGGTCTGTATCAGATGGTCTGTATCAGATGGTCTGTATCAGGTCTGTATCAGATGGTCTGTACCAGATGGTCTGTATCAGATGGTCTGTATTAGATGGTCTGTACCAGATGGTCTGTATCAGATGGTCTGTATCAGATGGTCTGTGTTAGATGGTCTGTCCCAGATGGTCTGTATCAGATGGTCTGTATCAGATGGTCTGTATCAGATGGTCTGTATCAGATGGTCTGTATCAGATGGTCTGTACTAGATGGTCTGTATCGGGTCTGTATCAGATGGTCTGTACCAGATGGTCTGTATCAGATGGTCTGAATCAGATGGTCTGTACCACATGGTCTGTATCAGATGGTCTGTATCAGATGGTCTGTATCAGATGGTCTGTATCAGATGGTCTGTACCAGATGGTCTGTACCAGATGGTCTGTACCACATGGTCTGTATCAGATGGTCTGTACCAGATGGTCTGTATCAGATGGTCTGTATCAGATGGTCTGTATCAGATGGTCTGTACCAGATGGTCTGTATCAGGTCTGTATCAGATGTTCTGTATCAGATGGTCTGTATCAGATGGTATCAGATGGTCTGTATCAGATGGTCTGTATCAGATGGTATCAGATGGTCTGTACCAGATGGTCTGTATCAGATGGTCTGTATCAGATGGTCTGTACCAGATGGTCTGTATCAGGTCTGTATCAGATGGTATCAGATGGTCTGTATCAGATGGTCTGTACTAGATGGTCTGTATCAGATGGTCTGTATCAGGTCTGTACCAGATGGTCTGTATCAGATGGTATCAGATGGTCTGTATCAGGTGGTCTGTATCAGATGGTCTGTATCAGATGGTCTGTATCAGGTCTGTATCAGATGGTCTGTATCAGATGGTCTGTACTAGATGGTCTGTATCAGGTCTGTACCAGATGGTCTGTACCAGATGGTCTGTATCAGATGGTCTGTATCAGATGGTCTGTATCAGATGGTCTGTATCAGGTCTGTATCAGATGGTCTGTATCAGATGGTCTGTATCAGATGGTCTGTACCAGATGGTCTGTATCAGATGGTCTGTATCAGATGGTCTGTATCAGATGGTCTGTACCAGATGGTCTGTATCAGATGGTCTGTATCAGATGGTCTGTATCAGATGGTCTGTACCAGATGGTCTGTATTAGATGGTCTGTACCAGATGGTCTGTATCAGATGGTCTGTATCAGATGGTCTGTGTTAGATGGTCTGTCCCAGATGGTCTGTATCAGATGGTCTGTATCAGATGGTCTGTATCAGGTCTGTATCAGATGGTCTGTATCAGATGGTCTGTATCAGATGGTCTGTACTAGATGGTCTGTATCGGGTCTGTATCAGATGGTCTGTACCAGATGGTCTGTATCAGATGGTCTGTATCAGATGGTATCAGATGGTCTGTACCAGATGGTCTGTACCAGATGGTCTGTACCAGATGGTCTGTATCAGATGGTCTGTATCAGATGGTCTGTATCAGGTCTGTATCAGATGGTCTGTATCAGATGGTCTGTATCAGATGGTCTGTACCAGATGGTCTGTATCAGATGGTCTGTATCAGATGGTCTGTGTTAGATGGTCTGTCCCAGATGGTCTGTATCAGATGGTCTGTATCAGATGGTCTGTATCAGGTCTGTATCAGATGGTCTGTATCAGATGGTCTGTATCAGATGGTCTATACTAGATGGTCTGTATCGGGTCTGTATCAGATGGTCTGTACCAGATGGTCTGTATCAGATGGTCTGAATCAGATGGTCTGTACCACATGGTCTGTATCAGATGGTCTGTACCAGATGGTCTGTACCAGATGGTCTGTATCAGATGGTCTGTATCAGATGGTCTGTACCAGATGGTCTGTACCAGATGGTCTGTACCACATGGTCTGTATCAGATGGTCTGTACCAGATGGTCTGTACCAGATGGTCTGTATCAGATGGTCTGTATCAGATGGTCTGTATCAGATGGTCTGTACCAGATGGTCTGTATCAGATGGTCTGTATCAGGTCTGTATCAGATGTTCTGTATCAGATGGTCTGTATCAGATGGTATCAGATGGTCTGTATCAGATGGTCTGTATCAGATGGTATCAGATGGTCTGTACCAGATGGTCTGTATCAGATGGTCTGTATCAGATGGTCTGTACCAGATGGTCTGTATCAGATGGTCTGTATCAGGTCTGTATCAGATGGTATCAGATGGTCTGTATCAGATGGTCTGTACTAGATGGTCTGTATCAGATGGTCTGTATCAGGTCTGTACCAGATGGTCTGTATCAGATGGTCTGTATCAGATGGTCTGTATCAGGTGGTCTGTATCAGATGGTCTGTATCAGATGGTCTGTATCAGGTCTGTATCAGATGGTCTGTATCAGATGGTCTGTACTAGATGGTCTGTATCAGGTCTGTACCAGATGGTCTGTACCAGATGGTCTGTACCAGATGGTCTGTACCAGATGGTCTGTATCAGATGGTCTGTATCAGATGGTCTGTATCAGATGGTCTGTATCAGGTCTGTATCAGATGGTCTGTATCAGATGGTCTGTACCAGATGGTCTGTACCAGATGGTCTGTATCAGATGGTCTGTATCAGATGGTCTGTATCAGATGGTCTGTATCAGATGGTCTGTATCAGATGGTCTGTATTAGATGGTCTGTACCAGATGGTCTGTATCAGATGGTCTGTATCAGATGGTCTGTGTTAGATGGTCTGTCCCAGATGGTCTGTATCAGATGGTCTGTATCAGATGGTCTGTATCAGGTCTGTATCAGATGGTCTGTACTAGATGGTCTGTATCAGGTCTGTATCAGATGGTCTGTACCAGATGGTCTGTATCAGATGGTCTGTATCAGATGGTATCAGATGGTCTGTACCAGATGGTCTGTACCAGATGGTCTGTATCAGATGGTCTGTATCAGATGGTCTGTATCAGGTCTGTATCAGATGGTCTGTATCAGATGGTCTGTATCAGATGGTCTGTACCAGATGGTCTGTACCAGATGGTCTGTATCAGATGGTCTGTATCAGATGGTCTGTATCAGGTCTGTATCAGATGGTCTGTACCAGATGGTCTGTATCAGATGGTCTGTATTAGATGGTCTGTACCAGATGGTCTGTATCAGATGGTCTGTATCAGATGGTCTGTGTTAGATGGTCTGTCCCAGATGGTCTGTATCAGATTGTCTGTATCAGATGGTCTGTATCAGATGGTCTGTATCAGGTCTGTATCAGATGGTCTGTATCAGATGGTCTGTATCAGATGGTCTGTACTAGATGGTCTGTATCGGGTCTGTATCAGATGGTCTGTACCAGATGGTCTGTATCAGATGGTCTGAATCAGATGGTCTGTACCACATGGTCTGTATCAGATGGTCTGTACCAGATGGTCTGTACCAGATGGTCTGTATCAGATGGTCTGTACCAGATGGTCTGTCCCAGATGGTCTGTATCAGATGGTCTGTATCAGATGGTCTGTATCAGGTCTGTATCAGATGGTCTGTATCAGATGGTCTGTATCAGATGGTCTGTACTAGATGGTCTGTATCGGGTCTGTATCAGATGGTCTGTATCAGATGGTCTGAATCAGATGGTCTGTACCACATGGTCTGTATCAGATGGTCTGTACCAGATGGTCTGTACCAGATGGTCTGTATCAGATGGTCTGTATCAGATGGTCTGTACCAGATGGTCTGTACCAGATGGTCTGTACCACATGGTCTGTATCAGATGGTCTGTACCAGATGGTCTGTACCAGATGGTCTGTATCAGATGGTCTGTATCAGATGGTCTGTATCAGATGGTCTGTACCAGATGGTCTGTATCAGATGGTCTGTATCAGATGGTCTGTATCAGGTCTGTATCAGATGTTCTGTATCAGATGGTCTGTATCAGATGGTATCAGATGGTCTGTATCAGATGGTCTGTATCAGATGGTATCAGATGGTCTGTACCAGATGGTCTGTATCAGATGGTCTGTATCAGATGGTCTGTACCAGATGGTCTGTATCAGATGGTCTGTATCAGGTCTGTATCAGATGGTATCAGATGGTCTGTATCAGATGGTCTGTACTAGATGGTCTGTATCAGATGGTCTGTATCAGGTCTGTACCAGATGGTCTGTATCAGATGGTATCAGATGGTCTGTATCAGATGGTCTGTATCAGGTGGTCTGTATCAGATGGTCTGTATCAGATGGTCTGTATCAGGTCTGTATCAGATGGTCTGTACTAGATGGTCTGTATCAGGTCTGTACCAGATGGTCTGTACCAGATGGTCTGTACCAGATGGTCTGTATCAGATGGTCTGTACCAGATGGTCTGTATCAGATGGTCTGTATCAGGTCTGTATCAGATGGTCTGTATCAGATGGTCTGTATCAGATGGTCTGTACCAGATGGTCTGTATCAGATGGTCTGTATCAGATGGTCTGTACCAGATGGTCTGTATCAGATGGTCTGTATTAGATGGTCTGTACCAGATGGTCTGTATCAGATGGTCTGTATCAGATGGTCTGTGTTAGATGGTCTGTCCCAGATGGTCTGTATCAGATGGTCTGTATCAGATGGTCTGTATCAGGTCTGTATCAGATGGTCTGTATCAGATGGTCTGTATCAGATGGTCTGTACTAGATGGTCTGTATCGGGTCTGTATCAGATGGTCTGTACCAGATGGTCTGTATCAGATGGTCTGTATCAGATGGTATCAGATGGTCTGTACCAGATGGTCTGTATCAGATGGTCTGTATTAGATGGTCTGTACCAGATGGTCTGTATCAGATGGTCTGTATCAGATGGTCTGTGTTAGATGGTCTGTCCCAGATGGTCTGTATCAGATTGTCTGTATCAGATGGTCTGTATCAGATGGTCTGTATCAGGTCTGTATCAGATGGTCTGTATCAGATGGTCTGTATCAGATGGTCTGTACTAGATGGTCTGTATCGGGTCTGTATCAGATGGTCTGTACCAGATGGTCTGTATCAGATGGTCTGAATCAGATGGTCTGTACCACATGGTCTGTATCAGATGGTCTGTACCAGATGGTCTGTACCAGATGGTCTGTATCAGATGGTCTGTATCAGATGGTCTGTACCAGATGGTCTGTACCAGATGGTCTGTATCAGATGGTCTGTACCAGATGGTCTGTATCAGATGGTCTGTATCAGATGGTCTGTATCAGGTCTGTATCAGATGGTCTGTATCAGATGGTCTGTATCAGATGGTATCAGATGGTCTGTATCAGATGGTCTGTATCAGATGGTCTGTACCAGATGGTCTGTACCAGATGGTCTGTACCAGATGGTCTGTATCAGATGGTCTGTGTTAGATGGTCTGTCCCAGATGGTCTGTATCAGATGGTCTGTATCAGATGGTCTGTATCAGGTCTGTATCAGATGGTCTGTATCAGATGGTCTGTATCAGATGGTCTGTACTAGATGGTCTGTATCGGGTCTGTATCAGATGGTCTGTACCAGATGGTCTGTATCAGATGGTCTGAATCAGATGGTCTGTACCACATGGTCTGTATCAGATGGTCTGTACCAGATGGTCTGTACCAGATGGTCTGTATCAGATGGTCTGTATCAGATGGTCTGTACCAGATGGTCTGTACCAGATGGTCTGTACCACATGGTCTGTATCAGATGGTCTGTATCAGGTCTGTATCAGATGGTATCAGATGGTCTGTATCAGATGGTCTGTACTAGATGGTCTGTATCAGATGGTCTGTATCAGGTCTGTACCAGATGGTCTGTATCAGATGGTATCAGATGGTCTGTATCAGATGGTCTGTATCAGGTGGTCTGTATCAGATGGTCTGTATCAGATGGTCTGTATCAGGTCTGTATCAGATGGTCTGTATCAGATGGTCTGTACTAGATGGTCTGTATCAGGTCTGTACCAGATGGTCTGTACCAGATGGTCTGTACCAGATGGTCTGTATCAGATGGTCTGTACCAGATGGTCTGTATCAGATGGTCTGTATCAGATGGTCTGTATCAGATGGTCTGTATCAGATGGTCTGTACCAGATGGTCTGAACCAGATGGTCTGTATCAGATGGTCTGTATCAGATGGTCTGTATCAGATGGTCTGTACCAGATGGTCTGTATCAGATGGTCTGTATTAGATGGTCTGTCCCAGATGGTCTGTATCAGATGGTCTGTACCAGATGGTCTGTATCAGATGGTCTGTATCAGATGGTCTGTGTTAGATGGTCTGTCCCAGATGGTCTGTATCAGATGGTCTGTATCAGGTCTGTATCAGATGGTCTGTATCAGATGGTCTGTACTAGATGGTCTGTATCGGGTCTGTATCAGATGGTCTGTATCAGATGGTCTGTATCAGATGGTATCAGATGGTCTGTACCAGATGGTCTGTACCAGATGGTCTGTATCAGATGGTCTGTATCAGATGGTCTGTATCAGGTCTGTATCAGATGGTCTGTATCAGATGGTCTGTATCAGATGGTCTGTATCAGATGGTCTGTACCAGATGGTCTGTACCAGATGGTCTGTACCACATGGTCTGTATCAGATGGTCTGTACCAGATGGTCTGTACCAGATGGTCTGTATCAGATGGTCTGTATCAGATGGTATCAGATGGTCTGTACCAGATGGTCTGTATCAGATGGTCTGTATCAGATGGTCTGTACCAGATGGTCTGTATCAGATGTTCTGTATCAGATGGTCTGTATCAGATGGTATCAGATGGTCTGTATCAGATGGTCTGTACTAGATGGTCTGTATCAGATGGTCTGTATCAGGTCTGTACCAGATGGTCTGTATCAGATGGTATCAGATGGTCTGTATCAGATGGTCTGTATCAGGTGGTCTGTATCAGATGGTCTGTATCAGATGGTCTGTATCAGGTCTGTATCAGATGGTCTGTATCAGATGGTCTGTACTAGATGGTCTGTATCAGGTCTGTACCAGATGGTCTGTACCAGATGGTCTGTATCAGATGGTCTGTACCAGATGGTCTGTATCAGATGGTCTGTATCAGGTCTGTATCAGATGGTCTGTATCAGATGGTCTGTATCAGATGGTCTGTACCAGATGGTCTGAACCAGATGGTCTGTATCAGATGGTCTGTATCAGATGGTCTGTATCAGATGGTCTGTATCAGATGGTCTGTACCAGATGGTCTGTATCAGATGGTCTGTATAAGATGGTCTGTACCAGATGGTCTGTATCAGATGGTCTGTATCAGATGGTCTGTGTTAGATGGTCTGTCCCAGATGGTCTGTATCAGATGGTCTGTACCAGATGGTCTGTATCAGATGGTCTGTATCAGATGGTCTGTGTTAGATGGTCTGTCCCAGATGGTCTGTATCAGATGGTCTGTATCAGGTCTGTATCAGATGGTCTGTATCAGATGGTCTGTACTAGATGGTCTGTATCGGGTCTGTATCAGATGGTCTGTATCAGATGGTCTGTACCAGATGGTCTGTACCAGATGGTCTGTATCAGATGGTCTGTATCAGATGGTCTGTATCAGGTCTGTATCAGATGGTCTGTATCAGATGGTCTGTATCAGATGGTCTGTATCAGATGGTCTGTACCAGATGGTCTGTACCAGATGGTCTGTATCAGATGGTCTGTATCAGATGGTCTGTATCAGGTCTGTATCAGATGGTCTGTACCAGATGGTCTGTATCAGATGGTCTGTATTAGATGGTCTGTACCAGATGGTCTGTATCAGATGGTCTGTATCAGATGGTCTGTGTTAGATGGTCTGTCCCAGATGGTCTGTATCAGATGGTCTGTATCAGATGGTCTGTATCAGATGGTCTGTATCAGGTCTGTATCAGATGGTCTGTATCAGATGGTCTGTATCAGATGGTCTGTACTAGATGGTCTGTATCGGGTCTGTATCAGATGGTCTGTACCAGATGGTCTGTATCAGATGGTCTGAATCAGATGGTCTGTACCACATGGTCTGTATCAGATGGTCTGTACCAGATGGTCTGTACCAGATGGTCTGTATCAGATGGTCTGTACCAGATGGTCTGTACCAGATGGTCTGTATCAGATGGTCTGTACCAGATGGTCTGTATCAGATGGTCTGTATCAGATGGTCTGTATCAGGTCTGTATCAGATGGTCTGTATCAGATGGTCTGTATCAGATGGTCTGTACCAGATGGTCTGTATCAGGTGGTCTGTATCAGGTCTGTATCAGATGGTATCAGATGGTCTGTACCAGATGGTCTGTATCAGATGGTCTGTATCAGATGGTCTGTACCAGATGGTCTGTATCAGATGGTCTGTATCAGGTCTGTATCAGATGGTATCAGATGGTCTGTATCAGATGGTCTGTACTAGATGGTCTGTATCAGATGGTCTGTATCAGGTCTGTACCAGATGGTCTGTATCAGATGGTATCAGATGGTCTGTATCAGATGGTCTGTATCAGATGGTCTGTATCAGATGGTCTGTATCAGGTCTGTATCAGATGGTCTGTATCAGATGGTCTGTACTAGATGGTCTGTATCAGGTCTGTACCAGATGGTCTGTACCAGATGGTCTGTACCAGATGGTCTGTATCAGATGGTCTGTACCAGATGGTCTGTATCAGATGGTCTGTATCAGGTCTGTATCAGATGGTCTGTATCAGATGGTCTGTATCAGATGGTCTGTACCAGATGGTCTGAACCAGATGGTCTGTATCAGATGGTCTGTATCAGATGGTCTGTATCAGATGGTCTGTACCAGATGGCTTGTATCAGATGGTCTGTATTAGATGGTCTGTACCAGATGGTCTGTATCAGATGGTCTGTATCAGATGGTCTGTGTTAGATGGTCTGTCCCAGATGGTCTGTATCAGATGGTCTGTACCAGATGGTCTGTATCAGATGGTCTGTATCAGATGGTCTGTGTTAGATGGTCTGTCCCAGATGGTCTGTATCAGATGGTCTGAACCAGATGGTCTGTATCAGATGGTCTGTACTAGATGGTCTGTATCAGGTCTGTATCAGATGGTCTGTATCAGATGGTCTGTACTAGATGGTCTGTATCAGGTCTGTATCAGATGGTCTGTATCAGATGGTCTGTATCAGATGGTCTGTACCAGATGGTCTGTACCAGATGGTCTGTACCACATGGTCTGTATCAGATGGTCTGTACCAGATGGTCTGTACCAGATGGTCTGTATCAGATGGTCTGTATCAGATGGTCTGTATCAGATGGTCTGTACCAGATGGTCTGTATCAGATGGTCTGTATCAGATGGTCTGTATCAGGTCTGTATCAGATGTTCTGTATCAGATGGTCTGTATCAGATGGTATCAGATGGTCTGTATCAGATGGTCTGTATCAGATGGTATCAGATGGTCTGTACCAGATGGTCTGTATCAGATGGTCTGTATCAGATGGTCTGTACCAGATGGTCTGTATCAGATGGTCTGTATCAGATGGTATCAGATGGTCTGTATCAGATGGTCTGTACTAGATGGTCTGTATCAGATGGTCTGTATCAGGTCTGTATCAGATGGTCTGTATCAGATGGTCTGTACTAGATGGTCTGTATCGGGTCTGTATCAGATGGTCTGTATCAGATGGTCTGTATCAGATGGTATCAGATGGTCTGTACCAGATGGTCTGTACCAGATGGTCTGTATCAGATGGTCTGTATCAGATGGTCTGTATCAGATGGTCTGTATCAGATGGTCTGTATCAGATGGTCTGTATCAGATGGTCTGTACCAGATGGTCTGTACCAGATGGTCTGTACCACATGGTCTGTATCAGATGGTCTGTACCAGATGGTCTGTACCAGATGGTCTGTATCAGATGGTCTGTATCAGATGGTCTGTATCAGATGGTCTGTACCAGATGGTCTGTATCAGATGGTCTGTATCAGATGGTCTGTATCAGGTCTGTATCAGATGTTCTGTATCAGATGGTCTGTATCAGATGGTATCAGATGGTCTGTATCAGATGGTCTGTATCAGATGGTATCAGATGGTCTGTACCAGATGGTCTGTATCAGATGGTCTGTATCAGATGGTCTGTACCAGATGGTCTGTATCAGATGGTCTGTATCAGGTCTGTATCAGATGGTATCAGATGGTCTGTATCAGATGGTCTGTACTAGATGGTCTGTATCAGATGGTCTGTATCAGGTCTGTACCAGATGGTCTGTATCAGATGGTATCAGATGGTCTGTATCAGATGGTCTGTATCAGGTGGTCTGTATCAGATGGTCTGTATCAGATGGTCTGTATCAGGTCTGTATCAGATGGTCTGTATCAGATGGTCTGTACTAGATGGTCTGTATCAGGTCTGTACCAGATGGTCTGTACCAGATGGTCTGTATCAGATGGTCTGTACCAGATGGTCTGTATCAGATGGTCTGTATCAGGTCTGTATCAGATGGTCTGTATCAGATGGTCTGTATCAGATGGTCTGTACCAGATGGTCTGAACCAGATGGTCTGTATCAGATGGTCTGTATCAGATGGTCTGTATCAGATGGTCTGTATCAGATGGTCTGTACCAGATGGTCTGTATCAGATGGTCTGTATTAGATGGTCTGTACCAGATGGTCTGTATCAGATGGTCTGTATCAGATGGTCTGTGTTAGATGGTCTGTCCCAGATGGTCTGTATCAGATGGTCTGTACCAGATGATCTGTATCAGATGGTCTGTATCAGATGGTCTGTGTTAGATGGTCTGTCCCAGATGGTCTGTATCAGATGGTCTGTATCAGGTCTGTATCAGATGGTCTGTATCAGATGGTCTGTACTAGATGGTCTGTATCGGGTCTGTATCAGATGGTCTGTATCAGATGGTCTGTATCAGATGGTATCAGATGGTCTGTACCAGATGGTCTGTACCAGATGGTCTGTATCAGATGGTCTGTATCAGATGGTCTGTATCAGGTCTGTATCAGATGGTCTGTATCAGATGGTCTGTATCAGATGGTCTGTATCAGATGGTCTGTACTAGATGGTCTGTATCGGGTCTGTATCAGATGGTCTGTATCAGATGGTCTGTATCAGATGGTATCAGATGGTCTGTACCAGATGGTCTGTACCAGATGGTCTGTATCAGATGGTCTGTATCAGATGGTCTGTATCAGGTCTGTATCAGATGGTCTGTATCAGATGGTCTGTATCAGATGGTCTGTATCAGATGGTCTGTACCAGATGGTCTGTACCAGATGGTCTGTACCACATGGTCTGTATCAGATGGTCTGTACCAGATGGTCTGTACCAGATGGTCTGTATCAGATGGTCTGTATCAGATGGTCTGTATCAGATGGTCTGTACCAGATGGTCTGTATCAGATGGTCTGTATCAGATGGTCTGTATCAGGTCTGTATCAGATGTTCTGTATCAGATGGTCTGTATCAGATGGTATCAGATGGTCTGTATCAGATGGTCTGTATCAGATGGTATCAGATGGTCTGTACCAGATGGTCTGTATCAGATGGTCTGTATCAGATGGTCTGTACCAGATGGTCTGTATCAGATGGTCTGTATCAGATCTGTATCAGATGGTATCAGATGGTCTGTATCAGATGGTCTGTACTAGATGGTCTGTATCAGATGGTCTGTATCAGGTCTGTACCAGATGGTCTGTATCAGATGGTATCAGATGGTCTGTATCAGATGGTCTGTATCAGGTGGTCTGTATCAGATGGTCTGTATCAGATGGTCTGTATCAGGTCTGTATCAGATGGTCTGTATCAGATGGTCTGTACTAGATGGTCTGTATCAGGTCTGTACCAGATGGTCTGTACCAGATGGTCTGTATCAGATGGTCTGTACCAGATGGTCTGTATCAGATGGTCTGTATCAGGTCTGTATCAGATGGTCTGTATCAGATGGTCTGTATCAGATGGTCTGTACCAGATGGTCTGTACCAGATGGTCTGTATCAGATGGTCTGTATCAGATGGTCTGTATCAGATGGTCTGTATCAGATGGTCTGTACCAGATGGTCTGTATCAGATGGTCTGTATTAGATGGTCTGTACCAGATGGTCTGTATCAGATGGTCTGTATCAGATGGTCTGTGTTAGATGGTCTGTCCCAGATGGTCTGTATCAGATGGTCTGTACCAGATGGTCTGTATCAGATGGTCTGTATCAGATGGTCTGTGTTAGATGGTCTGTCCCAGATGGTCTGTATCAGATGGTCTGTATCAGGTCTGTATCAGATGGTCTGTATCAGATGGTCTGTACTAGATGGTC
Source organism: Oncorhynchus gorbuscha (assembly GCF_021184085.1). Lineage (NCBI taxonomy): Eukaryota > Metazoa > Chordata > Actinopteri > Salmoniformes > Salmonidae > Oncorhynchus > Oncorhynchus gorbuscha. The sequence goes on along the minus strand of NW_025747820.1, from coordinate 26,234 downwards.
TGTATCGGGTCTGTATCAGATGGTCTGTATCAGATGGTCTGTATCAGATGGTATCAGATGGTCTGTACCAGATGGTCTGTACCAGATGGTCTGTATCAGATGGTCTGTATCAGATGGTCTGTATCAGGTCTGTATCAGATGGTCTGTATCAGATGGTCTGTATCAGATGGTCTGTATCAGATGGTCTGTACCAGATGGTCTGTACCAGATGGTCTGTATCAGATGGTCTGTATCAGATGGTCTGTATCAGGTCTGTATCAGGTCTGTATCAGATGGTCTGTACCAGATGGTCTGTATCAGATGGTCTGTATTAGATGGTCTGTACCAGATGGTCTGTATCAGATGGTCTGTATCAGATGGTCTGTGTTAGATGGTCTGTCCCAGATGGTCTGTATCAGATGGTCTGTATCAGATGGTCTGTATCAGATGGTCTGTATCAGGTCTGTATCAGATGGTCTGTATCAGATGGTCTGTATCAGATGGTCTGTACTAGATGGTCTGTATCGGGTCTGTATCAGATGGTCTGTACCAGATGGTCTGTATCAGATGGTCTGAATCAGATGGTCTGTACCACATGGTCTGTATCAGATGGTCTGTACCAGATGGTCTGTACCAGATGGTCTGTATCAGATGGTCTGTATCAGATGGTCTGTACCAGATGGTCTGTACCAGATGGTCTGTATCAGATGGTCTGTACCAGATGGTCTGTATCAGATGGTCTGTATCAGATGGTCTGTATCAGGTCTGTATCAGATGGTCTGTATCAGATGGTCTGTATCAGATGGTCTGTATCAGATGGTCTGTACCAGATGTTCTGTACCAGATGGTCTGTATCAGATGGTCTGTATCAGATGGTCTGTGTTAGATGGTCTGTCCCAGATGGTCTGTATCAGATGGTCTGTATCAGATGGTCTGTAGATCAGATGGTCTGTATCAGATGGTCTGTATCCAGATGGTCTGTACCACATGGTCTGTATCAGATGGTCTGTACCAGATGGTCTGTACCAGATGGTCTGTACCAGATGGTCTGTATCAGATGGTCTGTATCAGATGGTCTGTATCAGGTCTGTATCAGATGGTCTGTATCAGATGGTCTGTATCAGGTCTGTATCAGATGGTCTGTATCAGATGGTCTGTACCAGATGGTCTGTACCAGATGGTCTGTATCAGATGGTCTGTATCAGATGGTCTGTATCAGGTCTGTATCAGATGGTCTGTACCAGATGGTCTGTATCAGATGGTCTGTATTAGATGGTCTGTACCAGATGGTCTGTATCAGATGGTCTGTATCAGATGGTCTGTGTTAGATGGTCTGTCCCAGATGGTCTGTATCAGATGGTCTGTATCAGATGGTCTGTATCAGGTCTGTATCAGATGGTCTGTATCAGATGGTCTGTATCAGATGGTCTGTACTAGATGGTCTGTATCGGGTCTGTATCAGATGGTCTGTAGCAGATGGTCTGTATCAGATGGTCTGAATCAGATGGTCTGTACCACATGGTCTGTATCAGATGGTCTGTACCAGATGGTCTGTACCAGATGGTCTGTATCAGATGGTCTGTACCAGATGGTCTGTACCAGATGGTCTGTATCAGATGGTCTGTACCAGATGGTCTGTATCAGATGGTCTGTATCAGATGGTCTGTATCAGGTCTGTATCAGATGGTCTGTATCAGATGGTCTGTATCAGATGGTATCAGATGGTCTGTATCAGATGGTCTGTATCAGATGGTCTGTACCAGATGGTCTGTACCAGATGGTCTGTACCAGATGGTCTGTATCAGATGGTCTGTATCAGATGGTCTGTATTAGATGGTCTGTACCAGATGGTCTGTATCAGATGGTCTGTATCAGATGGTCTGTGTTAGATGGTCTGTCCCAGATGGTCTGTATCAGATGGTCTGTATCAGATGGTCTGTATCAGATGGTCTGTATCAGGTCTGTATCAGATGGTCTGTATCAGATGGTCTGTATCAGATGGTCTGTACTAGATGGTCTGTATCGGGTCTGTATCAGATGGTCTGTACCAGATGGTCTGTATCAGATGGTCTGAATCAGATGGTCTGTACCACATGGTCTGTATCAGATGGTCTGTACCAGATGGTCTGTACCAGATGGTCTGTATCAGATGGTCTGTATCAGATGGTCTGTACCAGATGGTCTGTACCAGATGGTCTGTATCAGATGGTCTGTACCAGATGGTCTGTATCAGATGGTCTGTATCAGATGGTCTGTATCAGGTCTGTATCAGATGGTCTGTATCAGATGGTCTGTATCAGATGGTCTGTATCAGATGGTCTGTACCAGATGTTCTGTACCAGATGGTCTGTATCAGATGGTCTGTATCAGATGGTCTGTGTTAGATGGTCTGTCCCAGATGGTCTGTATCAGATGGTCTGTATCAGATGGTCTGTATCAGATGGTCTGTATCAGATGGTCTGTACCAGATGGTCTGTACCACATGGTCTGTATCAGATGGTCTGTACCAGATGGTCTGTACCAGATGGTCTGTACCAGATGGTCTGTATCAGATGGTCTGTATCAGATGGTCTGTATCAGGTCTGTATCAGATGGTCTGTATCAGATGGTCTGTATCAGGTCTGTATCAGATGGTCTGTATCAGATGGTCTGTACCAGATGGTCTGTACCAGATGGTCTGTATCAGATGGTCTGTATCAGATGGTCTGTATCAGGTCTGTATCAGATGGTCTGTACCAGATGGTCTGTATCAGATGGTCTGTATTAGATGGTCTGTACCAGATGGTCTGTATCAGATGGTCTGTATCAGATGGTCTGTGTTAGATGGTCTGTCCCAGATGGTCTGTATCAGATGGTCTGTATCAGATGGTCTGTATCAGGTCTGTATCAGATGGTCTGTATCAGATGGTCTGTATCAGATGGTCTGTACTAGATGGTCTGTATCGGGTCTGTATCAGATGGTCTGTAGCAGATGGTCTGTATCAGATGGTCTGAATCAGATGGTCTGTACCACATGGTCTGTATCAGATGGTCTGTACCAGATGGTCTGTACCAGATGGTCTGTATCAGATGGTCTGTACCAGATGGTCTGTACCAGATGGTCTGTATCAGATGGTCTGTACCAGATGGTCTGTATCAGATGGTCTGTATCAGATGGTCTGTATCAGGTCTGTATCAGATGGTCTGTATCAGATGGTCTGTATCAGATGGTATCAGATGGTCTGTATCAGATGGTCTGTATCAGATGGTCTGTACCAGATGGTCTGTACCAGATGGTCTGTACCAGATGGTCTGTATCAGATGGTCTGTATCAGATGGTCTGTGTTAGATGGTCTGTCCCAGATGGTCTGTATCAGATGGTCTGTATCAGATGGTCTGTATCAGATGGTCTGTATCAGATGGTCTGTATCAGATGGTCTGTACTAGATGGTCTGTATCAGGGTCTGTATCAGATGGTCTGTACCAGATGTTCTGTATCAGATGGTCTGTATCAGATGGTCTGTATCAGATGGTCTGTATCAGATGGTCTGTCCCAGATGGTCTGTATCAGATGGTCTGTATCAGATGGTCTGTATCAGATGGTCTGTATCAGATGGTCTGTACCAGATGGTCTGTACCACATGGTCTGTATCAGATGGTCTGTACCAGATGGTCTGTATCAGATGGTCTGTACCAGATGGTCTGTATCAGATGGTCTGTATCAGATGGTCTGTATCAGGTCTGTATCAGATGGTCTGTATCAGATGGTCTGTATCAGATGTCTGTATCAGATGGTCTGTATCAGATGGTCTGTACCAGATGGTCTGTATCCAGATGGTCTGTATCAGATGGTCTGTATCAGATGGTCTGTATCAGGTCTGTATCAGATGGTCTGTACCAGATGGTCTGTATCAGATGGTCTGTATTAGATGGTCTGTACCAGATGGTCTGTATCAGATGGTCTGTATCAGATGGTCTGTGTTAGATGGTCTGTCCCAGATGGTCTGTATCAGATGGTCTGTATCAGATGGTCTGTATCAGGTCTGTATCAGATGGTCTGTATCAGATGGTCTGTATCAGATGGTCTGTACTAGATGGTCTGTATCAGATGGTCTGTATCAGATGGTCTGTAGCAGATGGTCTGTATCAGATGGTCTGAATCAGATGGTCTGTACCACATGGTCTGTATCAGATGGTCTGTACCAGATGGTCTGTACCAGATGGTCTGTATCAGATGGTCTGTACCAGATGGTCTGTACCAGATGGTCTGTATCAGATGGTCTGTACCAGATGGTCTGTATCAGATGGTCTGTATCAGATGGTCTGTATCAGGTCTGTATCAGATGGTCTGTATCAGATGGTCTGTATCAGATGGTATCAGATGGTCTGTATCAGATGGTCTGTATCAGATGGTCTGTACCAGATGGTCTGTACCAGATGGTCTGTACCAGATGGTCTGTATCAGATGGTCTGTATCAGATGGTCTGTGTTATGGTCTGTCCCAGATGGTCTGTATCAGATGGTCTGTATCAGATGGTCTGTATCAGGTCTGTATCAGATGGTCTGTATCAGATGGTCTGTACTAGATGGTCTGTATCGGGTCTGTATCAGATGGTCTGTACCAGATGGTCTGTATCAGATGGTCTGAATCAGATGGTCTGTATCACATGGTCTGTATCAGATGGTCTGTACCAGATGGTCTGTACCAGATGGTCTGTATCAGATGGTCTGTATCAGATGGTCTGTATCAGATGGTCTGTACCAGATGGTCTGTATCAGGTCTGTATGGTCTGTATCAGATGGTCTGTATCAGATGGTCTGTACCAGATGGTCTGTACCAGATGGTCTGTACCAGATGGTCTGTATCAGATGGTCTGTATCAGATGGTCTGTATCAGGTCTGTATCAGATGGTCTGTATCAGATGGTATCAGATGGTCTGTATCAGATGGTATCAGATGGTCTGTATCAGATGGTCTGTATCAGATGGTCTGTACCAGATGGTCTGTATCAGATGGTCTGTATCAGATGGTCTGTACCAGATGGTCTGTATCAGATGGTCTGTATCAGATGTCTGTATCAGATGGTATCAGATGGTCTGTATCAGATGGTCTGTACCAGATGGTCTGTATCAGATGGTCTGTATCAGATGGTCTGTACCAGATGGTCTGTATCAGATGGTATCAGATGGTCTGTATCAGATGGTCTGTATCAGATGGTCTGTATCAGATGGTCTGTACCAGATGGTCTGTATCAGATGGTCTGTATGGTAGATGGTCTGTAGATGGTCCAGATGGTCTGTATCAGATGGTCTGTATCAGATGGTATCAGATGGTCTGTATCAGATGGTCTGTCCCAGATGGTCTGTATCAGATGGTCTGTATCAGATGGTCTGTATCAGATGGTCTGTATCAGGTCTGTATCAGATGGTCTGTATCAGATGGTCTGTATCAGATGGTCTGTACTAGATGGTCTGTATCAGGGTCTGTATCAGATGGTCAGATGGTCTGTACCAGATGGTCTGTATCAGATGGTCTGTATCAGATGGTCTGTACCAGATGGTCTGTATCAGATGGTCTGTACCAGATGGTCTGTACCAGATGGTCTGTATCAGATGGTCTGTATCAGATGGTCTGTATCAGATGGTCTGTACCAGATGGTCTGTATCAGATGGTCTGTACCAGATGGTCTGTATCAGATGGTCTGTATCAGATGGTCTGTATCAGGTCTGTATCAGATGGTCTGTATCAGATGGTCTGTATCAGATGGTCTGTATCAGATGGTCTGTATCAGATGGTCTGTACCAGATGGTCTGTATCAGATGGTCTGTATCAGATGGTCTGTATCAGATGGTCTGTCCCAGATGGTCTGTATCAGATGGTCTGTATCAGATGGTCTGTATCAGATGGTCTGTATCAGATGGTCTGTATCAGATGGTCTGTATCAGATGGTCTGTACTAGATGGTCTGTAGATGGTCTGTATCAGATGGTCTGTATCAGATGGTCTGTATCAGATGGTCAGATGGTCTGTATCAGATGGTCTGTATCAGATGGTCTGTACCAGATGGTCTGTATCAGATGGTCTGTATCCAGATGGTCTGTACCAGATGGTCTGTATCAGATGGTCTGTATCAGATGGTCTGTACCAGATGGTCTGTATCAGATGGTCTGTATCAGATGGTCTGTATCAGATGGTCTGTATCAGATGGTCTGTATCAGATGGTCTGTACCAGATGGTCTGTATCAGATGGTCTGTATCAGATGGTCTGGTATCAGATGGTCTGTATCAGATGGTCTGTATCAGATGGTCTGTATCAGATGGTCTGTATCAGATGGTCTGTATCAGATGGTCTGTACCAGATGGTCTGTACCAGATGGTCTGTATCAGATGGTCTGTATCAGATGGTCTGTATCAGATGGTCTGTATCAGATGGTCTGTATCAGATGGTCTGTATCAGATGGTCTGTATTAGATGGTCTGTACCAGATGGTCTGTATCAGATGGTCTGTATCAGATGGTCTGTATCAGATGGTCTGTACCAGATGGTCTGTATCAGATGGTCTGTATCAGATGGTCTGTATCAGATGGTCTGTATCATGGTCTGTATCAGATGGTCTGTATCAGATGATGTCTGTATCAGATGGTCTGTACCAGATGGTCTGTATCAGATGGTCTGTATTAGATGGTCTGTACCAGATGGTCTGTATCAGATGGTCTGTATCAGATGGTCTGTACCAGATGGTCTGTATCAGATGGTCTGTATCAGATGGTCTGTATCAGATGGTCTGTATCAGATGGTCTGTATCAGATGGTCTGTATCAGATGGTCTGTATCAGATGGTCTGTACCAGATGGTCTGTATCAGATGGTCTGTATCAGATGGTCTGTATCAGATGGTCTGTATCAGATGGTCTGTATCAGATGGTCTGTACTCAGATGGTCTGTATCAGGTCTGTACCAGATGGTCTGTATCAGATGGTCTGTATCAGATGGTCTGTATGGTCTGTATCAGATGGTCTGTATCAGGTCTGTATCAGATGGTCTGTATCAGATGGTCTGTATGGTCTGTATCAGATGGTCTGTATCAGATGGTCTGTACCAGATGGTCTGTATCAGATGGTCTGTATCAGATGGTCTGTCTGTTAGATGGTCTGTACCAGATGGTCTGTATCAGATGGTCTGTATCAGATGGTCTGTATCAGATGGTCTGTATCAGATGGTCTGTATCAGATGGTCTGTACTAGATGGTCTGTATGGTCTGTATCAGATGGTCTGTATCAGATGGTCTGTATCAGATGGTCTGTATCAGGTACCACATGGTCTGTATCAGATGGTCTGTACCAGATGGTCTGTATCAGATGGTCTGTACCAGATGGTCTGTACCAGATGGTCTGTATCAGATGGTCTGTATGGGTCTGTACCAGATGGTCTGTATCAGATGGTCTGTATCACCAGATGGTCTGTATCAGATGGTCTGTATCAGATGGTCTGTATCAGATGGTCTGTATCAGATGGTCTGTATCAGATGGTCTGTATCAGATGGTCTGTATCTGGTCTGTATCAGATGGTCTGTATCAGATGGTCTGTATCAGATGGTCTGTATCAGATGGTCTGTATCAGATGGTCTGTACCAGATGGTCTGTATCAGATGGTCTGTATCAGATGGTCTGTATCAGATGGTCTGTATCAGATGGTCTGTATCAGATGGTCTGTATCAGGTCTGTATCAGATGGTCTGTATCAGATGGTCTGTATCAGATGGTCTGTATCAGATGGTCTGTACCAGATGGTCTGTATCAGATGGTCTGTACCAGATGGTCTGTAGATGGTCTGTATCAGATGGTCTGTACCAGATGGTCTGTATCAGATGGTCTGTATCAGATGGTCTGTATGGTCTGTATCAGATGGTCTGTATCAGATGGTCTGTATCAGATGGTCTGTACCAGATGGTCTGTATCAGATGGTCTGTATCAGATGGTCTGTATCAGGTCTGTATCAGATGGTCTGTATCAGATGGTCTGTATGGTCTGTATCAGATGGTCTGTATCAGATGGTCTGTACCAGATGGTCTGTATCAGATGGTCTGTATCAGATGGTCTGTATCAGGTCTGTAGATGGTCTGTATCAGATGGTCTGTATCAGATGTCTGTATCAGATGGTCTGTATCAGATGGTCTGTATCAGATGTCAGATGGTCTGTATCAGATGGTCTGTATCAGGTCAGATGGTCTGTATCAGATGGTCTGTACCAGATGGTCTGTATCAGATGGTCTGTATCAGATGGTCTGTACCAGATGGTCTGTACCAGATGGTCTGTACTAGTGTGAGTGTAGTGGTGAGTTTAGTGTAGTGGTGGGTGTGTGTAGTGGTGTGTGGTAGTGGTGTGTGTTGTGTAGTGTGTGTCTGTGTGGTGTGTTTAGTATAGTGGTGGGTGTACTGGTGTGTGTGTAGTATACTGGTGTGTGTGTGTGTGTGGTGTGTGTGTAGTGTACTGGTGTGTGTGTGTGTAGTGTACTGGTGCGTGTGTGTAGTGGTATGTGTGTGTGTGTGTGTGTTGTGGTGTGTTTAGTATAGTGGTGGGTGTACTGGTGTGTGTGTAGTGTACTGGTGTGTGTGTGTGTAGTGGTGTGTGTAGGGTAGTGGTGTGTGTGTGTAGTACTGGTGTGTGTGTGTGTAGTGGTGTGTGTGGGGTAGTGGTGTGTGTGTAGTGTAGTGGTGTGTGTAGGGTAGTGGTGTGTGTGTAGTGTAGTGGTGTGTGTGTGTACTGGTGTGTGTGTAGTGTACTGGTGTGTGTGTGTGTGTGGTATGTGTGTGTGTGTGTGTGTGTGTAGTGTACTGGTGTGTGTGTGTGTTGTGGTATGTGTGTGTGTGTGTAGTGTACTGGTGTGTGTGTGTGTAGTGGTATGTGTAGTGTACTGGTGTGTGTGTGTGTAGTGGCTGGTGTGTGTGTAGTGTACTGGTGTGTGTGTGTAGTGGTATGTGTGTGTGTGTGTGTGTGTAGTGTGTAATAGGTGGGATGGCAGCCTCTCCCACACAGCAGATGCAAGGCAGGTCATCCCACCTCATGTGAACAGGACAGGGGCATCACACACACACACACACACACACACACACACACACACACACACACACACACACACACACACACACACACACACACACACACACACACACACACACACACACACACACACACACACACACACACACACACACACACACACACACACAGCTTGTGTGTGACATAACGGTTGCATCACAGGGAAAGGGGAGGAGAGGACAGATGTGTCTCAGTTCCCCTTGAGGGGGACTGGTGTCCTCCATCGCAGGTCAAGTGTCTCTAAATGAAACCTCTGGTGTCGGGGTTGAGGAGGAGAGGCCACGGAGCTCTTTCAGGGACTGAGGCAGTTTATACCTGCAGTGCGAACGCAACACTGTATATCGTTCAATATAGTATGGCAAAATTCCAGGTACTTCCCCCAAAATCCTGCGTTTTCTAGAAATCCCGTTTGGAAGGTTACCGAATCAGGAGGGAATAAGGACATCTGTGAATCTTTCAAATGGGATTTCTGAAAAACCCAGTTTAGCAAAATGATTGTAATTTGTTCCAGAAGTCATCATACATACCGTTGTTTCCCAGGGTCTTCATCATGACCTCCGTCTGGGCGAACTCATAGCTGTAGTCCTGTTCTGAGGAGGCCTCGCTGTCTGTCTCTACGTCTACCTCTACATAGCTCTCCCTGGGACGCCCGTTCCCTCTCCAGCTCCTTCAGACGCTCACGCCGCTTCCTCCCAGGCAGGTTTATCCTACAGCACACAGGATGTACACTCAGTTCCTGTTTCTACAGCACACTGGATGTACACTCACTTCCTGCTTTCTACAGCACACAGGATGTAGACTCAGTTCCTGTTTCTACAGCACACAGGATGTACACTCAGTTCCTGTTTCTACAGCACACAGGATGTACACTCACTTCCTGTTTCTACAGCACACAGGATGTACACTCACTTCCTGTTTCTACAGCACTCAGGATGTACACTCACTTCCTGTTTCTACAGCACTCAGGATGTAGACTCACTTCCTGTTTCTACAGCACACAGGATGTACACTCACTTCCTGTTTCTACAGCACACAGGATGTAGACTCAGTTCCTGCTTTCTACAGCACACAGGATGTAGACTCAGTTCCTGCTTTCTACAGCACACAGGATGTAGACTCAGTTCCTGCTTCTACAGCACACAGGATGTAGACTCAGTTCCTGCTTTCTACAGCACACAGGATGTAGACTCAGTTCCTGCTTCTACAGCACACAGGATGTACACTCACTTCCTGTTTCTACAGCACACAGGATGTACACTCACTTCCTGTTTTCTACAGCACACAGGATGTAGACTCAGTTCCTGCTTTCTACAGCACACAGGATGTAGACTCAGTTCCTGCTTTCTACAGCACACAGGATGTAGACTCAGTTCCTGCTTTCTACAGCACACAGGATGTAGACTCAGTTCCTGCTTTCTACAGCACACAGGATGTAGACTCAGTTCCTGCTTCTACAGCACACAGGATGTAGACTCAGTTCCTGCTTCTACAGCACACAGGATGTACACTCACTTCCTGCTTCTACAGCACACAGGATGTAGACTCAGTTCCTGCTTCTACAGCACACAGGATGTACACTCACTTCCTGCTTCTACACAGCACCTGGCAGCTAACGGATGTAACATTCCCAAAATTCGCAGCTTTTCCAGAAATCCTGATTGGAGGGTTCTGGATGTTTTGGGGAATATTTACAACCAGGAATTCTGGAAAATCTCTAGTTAACTTTGTCCAGTAGATGTTCTGTAGAGAAACTCCTCACCTGAAGAAGTGGTTGTTGCCCCACAATATGCGGTCTCCATGCCACAGGTGGACCAAGGACTCAGTCATGGTTCCATTCACACAGGTTCTGTTGGAGCAGAGCAATACAGTCTGATGATGTCATATTGAGGTGTGTTGTGGGACAATAGACATCCCATCCTGCTGTACCTCCTTCTTCCACACAGAGAGTAATACAGCACATCAAATATCATCATATCACCCACCAACAGTAAAGACTACCAATGAGATATCCCCATATCACCCACCAACAGTAAAGATTATCAATGAGATATCCTCATATCACCCACCAACAGTAAAGACTACCAATGAGATATCCTCATATCACCCACCAACAGTAAAGATTATCAATGAGATATCCTCATATCACCCACCAACAGTAAAGATTATCAATGAGATATCCTCATATCACCCACCAACAGTAAAGACTATCAATGAGATATCCTCATATCACCCACCAACAGTAAAGACTATCAATGAGATATCCTCATATCACCCACCAACAGTAAAGACTATCAATGAGATATCCTCATATCACCCACCAACAGTAAAGATTATCAATGAGATATCCTCATATCACCCACCAACAGTAAAGATTATCAATGAGATATCCTCATATCACCCACCAACAGTAAAGATTATCAATGAGATATCCTCATATCACCCACCAACAGTAAAGATTATCAATGAGATATCCTCATATCACCCACCAACAGTAAAGATTATCAATGAGATATCCTCATATCACCCACCAACAGTAAAGATTATCAATGAGATATCCTCATATCACCCACCAACAGTAAAGATTATCAATGAGATATCCTCATATCACCCACCAACAGTAAAGACTACCAATGAGATATCCTCATATCACCCACCAACAGTAAAGACTACCAATGAGATATCCTCATATCACCCACCAACAGTAAAGATTATCAATGAGATATCCTCATATCACCCACCAACAGTAAAGACTACCAATGAGATATCCTCATATCACCCACCAACAGTAAAGACTATCAATGAGATATCCTCATATCACCCACCAACAGTAAAGACTATCAATGAGATATCCTCATATCACCCACCAACAGTAAAGACTATCAATGAGATATCCTCATATCACCCACCAACAGTAAAGACTACCAATGAGATATCCTCATATCACCCACCAACAGTAAAGACTACCAATGAGATATCCTCATATCACCCACCAACAGTAAAGACTATCAATGAGATATCCTCATATCACCCACCAACAGTAAAGACTATCAATGAGATATCCTCATATCACCCACCAACAGTAAAGACTATCAATGAGATATCCTCATATTTCATAGATAGCCTTTACTGGGACGGGTGGTGGGGAGAGGCAGGCAGGCAGGCAAGGAGGGAGGGAGGGAGGGAGGGATGAAGGGAGGGAGGGATGCAGGGAGGGAGGGAGGGATGCAGGGAGGGAGGGATGGATGAAGGGAGGGATGCAGGGAGGGAGGGAGGCAGAGAGGGAGGGAGGGATGAAGGGAGGGAGGGAGGGATGCAGGGAGGGAGGGAGGGAGAGAGGGAGGGATGAAGGGAGGGAGGGATGCAGGGAGGGAGGGAGGGATGAAGGGAGGGATGCAGGGAGGGAGGGAGGAGGGCAGGCAGGCAGGCAAGGAGGAGGGAGAGAGAGCGGGAGGGATGAAGGGAGGAGGGATGCAGGGAGGGAGGGGGATGTTTGATATCAAAGCAGGAGGTTGAGATCAAAATACCTCAGCTATGAGGTCATGAGAAACTCCAGTCAGGTCCAGTTCACTCATCCATGTGTGTGTACTGTGTGTGTGTGTACTGTGTGTGTGTGTGTACTGTGTGTGTGTACTGTGTGTGTGTACTGTGTGTGTGTGTACTGTGTGTGTGTACTGTGTGTGTGTGTACTGTGTGTGTGTGTACTGTGTGTGTGTGTACTGTGTGTGTGTGTGTGTACTGTGTGTGTGTACTGTGTGTGTGTACTGTGTGTGTGTGTACTGTGTGTGTGTGTACTGTGTGTGTGTGTGCGTACTGTGTGTGTGTGTACTGTGTGTGTGCATACTGTGTGTGTGTGTACTGTGTGTGTATGTGTACTGTGTGTATGTGCATACTGTGTGTGTGTGTGTGTGTGTGTGTGTGTATACTGTGTGTGTGCATGTGTGTGTGCCTACTGTGTGTGTGTTAGCTCACCTGGCATTCTCTATAGGGGTGAGGGTGACCTCCCCCCCATCTGGGCTGATCTCCAACACACAGTGTTCTGACTGGATACCAATCCCAAAGAGCTGGATGTCCTGAGAGTGTCTGCACCCACACGCGTGTGTGTTCCTACACACACACACACACACACACACACACACACACACACACACACACACACACACACACACACACACACACACACACACACACACACACACACACACACACACACACACACACACACAGAGAGAGATGATGATTTCCCATAATTCATGTGGGTCAGGTCCTACTTCAATCCAGGTTGACATCTGATCTGACGGAACAGACTGCAATTCACTTCCCCACAGACACAGACTCAGGTATGTACCACTTATATAACTGGTGATATCATTACTTCCCCACAGACACAGACTCAGGTATGTACCACTTATATAACTGGTGATATCATTACTTCCACACAGACACACAGAATCAGATATGTACCACTTATATAACTGGTGATATCATTACTTCCCCACAGACACAGACTCAGGTATGTACCACTTATATAACTGGTGATATCATTACTTCCCCACAGACACAGACTCAGGTATGTACCACTTATATAACTGGTGATATCATTACTTCCCCACAGACACAGACTCAGGTATGTACCACTTATATAACTGGTGATATCATTACTTCCCCACAGACACAGACTCAGGTATGTACCACTTATATAACTGGTGATATCATTACTTCCACACAGACTCAGGTATGTACCACTTATATAACTGGTGATATCATTACTTCCACACAGACACACAGAATCAGATATGTACCACTTATATAACTGGTGATATCATTACTTCCACACAGACTCAGGTATGTACCACTTATATAACTGGTGATATCATTACTTCCACACAGACTCAGGTATGTACCACTTATATAACTGGTGATATCATTACTTCCACACAGACTCAGGTATGTACCACTTATATAACTGGTGATATCATACTTCCCCACAGACACACAGACTCAGGTATGTACCACTTATATAACTGGTGATATCATTACTTCCCCACAGACTCAGGTATGTACCACTTATATAACTGGTGATATCATTACTTCCACACAGACACAGACTCAGGTATGTACCACTTATATAACTGGTGATATCATTACTTCCACACAGACTCAGATATGTACCACTTATATAACTGGTGATATCATTACTTCCCCACAGACTCAGATATGTACCACTTATATAACTGGTGATATCATTACTTCCCCCACAGACTCAGGTATGTACCACTTATATAACTGGTGATATCATTACTTCCACACAGACTCAGGTATGTACCACTTATATAACTGGTGATATCATTACTTCCCCACAGACACAGACTCAGGTATGTACCACTTATATAACTGGTGATATCATTACTTCCCACAGACTCAGGTATGTACCAGACTTACAGGTATGTACCACTTATATAACTGGTGATATCATTACTTCCACACAGACTCAGGTATGTACCACTTATATAACTGGTGATATCATTACTTCCACACAGACTCAGGTATGTACCACTTATATAACTGGTGATATCATTACTTCCACACAGACTCAGGTATGTACCACTTATATAACTGGTGATATCATTACTTCCACACAGACTCAGGTATGTACCACTTATATAACTGGTGATATCATTACTTCCACACAGACTCAGGTATGTACCACTTATATAACTGGTGATATCATTACTTCCACACAGACACACAGACTCAGGTATGTACCACTTATATAACTGGTGATATCATTACTTCCACACAGACACACAGACTCAGGTATGTACCACTTATATAACTGGTGATATCATTACTTCCACACAGACACACAGTACCACTTATATAACTGGTGATATATATGTACCACTTATATAACTGGTGATATCATTACTTCCACACAGACACACAGACTCAGGTAACTGTACCACTTATATAACTGGTGATATCATTACTTCCCACAGACACAGACTCAGGTATGTACCACTTATATAACTGGTGATATCATTACTTCCACACAGACACAGACTCAGGTATGTACCACTTATATAACTGGTGATATCATTACTTCCCCACATACACAGACTCAGGTATGTACCACTTATATAACTGGTGATATCATTACTTCCACACAGACTCAGGTATGTACCACTCAGGTATATAACTGGTGATATCATTACTTCCCCACAGACTCACAGACTCAGGGTATGTACCACTTATATAACTGGTGATATCATTACTTCCCCACAGACACAGACTCAGGTATGTACCACTTATATAACTGGTGATATCATTACTTCCACACAGACTCAGGTATGTACCACTTATATAACTGGTGATATCATTACTTCCCCACAGACTCAGGTATGTACCACTTATATAACTGGTGATATCATTACTTCCCACAGACACAGACTCAGGTATGTACCACTTATATAACTGGTGATATCATTACTTCCCCACAGACTCAGGTATGTACCACTTATATAACTGGTGATATCATTACTTCCCCACAGACTCAGGTATGTACCACTTATATAACTGGTGATATCATTACTTCCCCACAGACTCAGGTATGTACCACTTATATAACTGGTGATATCATTACTTCCCACAGACACAGACTCAGGTATGTACCACTTATATAACTGGTGATATCATTACTTCCCCACAGACATTACACACAGACTCAGGTATGTACCACTTATATAACTGGTGATATCATTACTTCCACACAGACTCAGGTATGTACCACTTATATAACTGGTGATATCATTACTTCCCACAGACACAGACTCAGGTATGTACCACTTATATAACTGGTGATATCATTACTTCCACACAGACTCAGGTATGTACCACTTATATAACTGGTGATATCATTACTTCCACCACAGACACACAGACTCAGGTATGTACCACTTATATAACTGGTGATATCATTACTTCCCCACAGACACAGACTCAGGTATGTACCACTTATATAACTGGTGATATCATTACTTCCCCACAGACACAGACTATGTACCACTTATATAACTGGTGATATCATTACTTCCACACAGACTCAGGTATGTACCACTTATATAACTGGTGATATCATTACTTCCCCACAGACTCAGGTATGTACCACTTATATAACTGGTGATATCATTACTTCCCCACAGACACAGACTCAGGTATGTACCACTTATATAACTGGTGATATCATTACTTCCCCACAGACTCAGGTATGTACCACTTATATAACTGGTGATATCATTACTTCCCCACAGACTCAGGTATGTACCACTTATATAACTGGTGATATCACTTCCAGGACTCAGGTGTACCACTTATATAACTGGTGATATCATTACTTCCCCACAGACTCAGGTATGTACCACTTATATAACTGGTGATATCATTACTTCCCCACAGACTCAGGTATGTACCATATAACTGGTGATATATAACTGGTATGATATAACTGGTGATATCATTACTTCCCCACAGACACAGACTCAGGTATGTACCACTTATATAACTGGTGATATCATTACTTCCCCACAGACTCAGGTATGTACCACTTATATAACTGGTGATATCATTACTTCCCACAGACACAGACTCAGGTATGTACCACTTATATAACTGGTGATATCATTACTTCCCCACAGACACAGACTCAGGTATGTACCACTTATATAACTGGTGATATCATTACTTCCACACAGACACAGACTCAGGTATGTACCACTTATATAACTGGTGATATCATTAGGTTCCACCACAGACATTACACACAGACTCAGGTATGTACCACTTATATAACTGGTGATATCATTACTTCCCACAGACACAGACTCAGGTATGTACCACTTATATAACTGGTGATATCATTACTTCCCCACAGACACACAGACTCAGGTATGTACCACTTATATAACTGGTGATATCATTACTTCCACACAGACTCAGGTATGTACCACTTATATAACTGGTGATATCATTACTTCCCCCAGACACAGACTCAGGTATGTACCACTTATATAACTGGTGATATCATTACTTCCCCACAGACACAGACTCAGATATGTACCACTTATATAACTGGTGATATCATTACTTCCCCACAGACTCAGGTATGTACCACTTATATAACTGGTGATATCATTACTTCCCTACAGACTCAGGTATGTACCACTTATATAACTGGTGATATCATTACTTCCCCACACAGACTCAGGTATGTACCACTTATATAACTGGTGATATCATTACTTCCCCACAGACTCAGGTATGTACCACTTATATAACTGGTGATATCATTACTTCCCCACAGACTCAGGTATGTACCACTTATATAACTGGTGATATCATTACTTCCCACAGACACAGGTATGTACCACTTATATAACTGGTGATATCATTACCCACACAGACTCAGGTATGTACCACTTATATAACTGGTGATATCATTACTTCCACACAGACACAGACTCAGGTATGTACCACTTATATAACTGGTGATATCATTACTTCCCCACAGACACAGACTCAGGTATGTACCACTTATATAACTGGTGATATCATTACTTCCACACAGACTCAGATATGTACCACTTATATAACTGGTGATATCATTACTTCCACACAGACTCAGGTATGTACCACTTATATAACTGGTGATATCATTACTTCCCCACAGACACACAGACTCAGGTATGTACCACTTATATAACTGGTGATATCATTACTTCCCCACACAGACTCAGGTATGTACCACTTATATAACTGGTGATATCATTACTTCCCCAGACACAGACTCAGGTATGTACCACTTATATAACTGGTGATATCATTACAGACTTCCCCACAGACACAGACTCAGGTATGTACCACTTATATAACTGGTGATATCATTACTTCCCCACAGACTCAGGTATGTACCACTTATATAACTGGTGATATCATTACTTCCCCACAGACTCAGGTATGTACCACTTATATAACTGGTGATATCATTACTTCCCCACAGACTCAGGTATGTACCACTTATATAACTGGTGATATCATTACTTCCACACAGACACAGACTCAGGTATGTACCACTTATATAACTGGTGATATCATTACTTCCCCACAGACACAGACTCAGTATGTACCACTTATATAACTGGTGATATCATTACTTCCACACAGACACACAGACTCAGGTATGTACCACTTATATAACTGGTGATATCATTACTTCCACACAGACTCAGGTATGTACCACTTATATAACTGGTGATATCATTACTTCCCACAGACACAGACTCAGGTATGTACCACTTATATAACTGGTGATATCATTACTTCCCACAGACTCAGGTATGTACCACTTATATAACTGGTGATATCATTACTTCCCCACAGACACAGACTCAGGTATGTACCACTTATATAACTGGTGATATCATTACTTCCACACAGACTCAGGTATGTACCACTTATATAACTGGTGATATCATTACTTCCCCCACAGACTCAGACTATGTACCACTTATATAACTGGTGATATCATTACTTCCACACAGACAGACTCAGGTATGTACCACTTATATAACTGGTGATATCATTACTTCCACACAGACTCAGACTCAGGTATGTACCACTTATATAACTGGTGATATCATTACTTCCACACAGACTCAGGTATGTACCACTTATATAACTGGTGATATCATTACTTCCCCACAGACAGATGTACACATATAACTGGTGACAGACTCAGGTATGTACCACTTATATAACTGGTGATATCATTATTTCAGACACAGACTCAGGTATGTACCACTTATATAACTGGTGATATCATTACTTCCACACAGACACAGACTCAGATATGTACCACTTATATAACTGGTGATATCATTACTTCCCCACAGACACAGACTCAGGTATGTACCACTTATATAACTGGTGATATCATTACTTCCCACAGACTCAGGTATGTACCACTTATATAACTGGTGATATCATTACTTCCACACAGACACAGACTCAGGTATGTACCACTTATATAACTGGTGATATCATTACTTCCACACAGACTCAGATATGTACCACTTATATAACTGGTGATATCATTACTTCCCCACAGACTCAGATATGTACCACTTATATAACTGGTGATATCATTACTTCCCCTCAGACTCAGGTATGTACCACTTATATAACTGGTGATATCATTACTTCCCCACAGACTCAGATATGTACCACTTATATAACTGGTGATATCATTACATCCCGCTGATATCATGAGGCCATTTTAATCTGCTACAACAGCTTTCTCCTTTCATCAATGGGGACGAGAAACTGCACAAGAACAGTCACTTAGTGACTGTGAGCTCAGTGAAAAGCTGATTCTGTCCACTCTAACTCTCTCCCCTTCTATATCTCAATTCAATTCAATTCAAGGGCTTTATTGGCATGGGAAACATGTGTTAACATTGCCAAAGCAAGTGAGGTAGACAACATACAAAGTGAAAAACAACAAAAAATTAACAGTAAACATTACACATACAGAAGTTTAAAAACAGTAAAGACATTACAAATGTCATATTATATATATATATATACAATGTACAAATAGTTAAATGACACAAGATAAAATGAATAAGCATAAATATGGGTTGTATTTACAATGGTGTTTGTTCTTCACTGGTTGCCCTTTTCTCGTGGCAACAGGTCACAAATCTTGCTGCTGTGATGGCACACTGTGGAATTTCACCCCAAAAGATATGGGAGTTTTTCAAAATTGGATTTGTTTTCGAATTCTTTGTGGATCTGTGTAATCTGGGGAAATATGTTCTCTCTAATATGGTCATACATTGGGCAGGAGGTTAGAAGTGCAGCTCAGTTTCCACCTCATTTTGTGGGCAGTGAGCACATAGGCGGCCTTTCTCAATAGCAAGGCTATGCTCACTGAGTCTGTACATAGTCAAAGCTTTCCTTAATTTTGGGTCAGTCACAGTGGTCAGGTATTCTGCCGCTGTGTACTCTCTGTACAAATAGCATTCTAGTTTGCTCTGTTTTTTGTTAATTCTTTCCAATGTGTTAAGTAATTATCTTTTTGTTTTCTCATGATTTGGTTGGGTCTAATTGTGCTGTTGTCCTGGGGCTCTGTAGGGTGTGTTTGTGTTTGTGAACAGAGCCCCAGGACCAGCTTGCTTAGGGACTCTTCTCCAGGTTCATCTCTCTGTAGGTGATGGCTTTGTTATGGAAGGTTTGTGAATCGCTTCCTTTTAGGTGGTTGTAGAATTTAACGGCTCTTTTCTGGATTTTGATAATTAGTGGGTATCGCTTAATTCTGCTCTGCATGCATTATTTGGTGTTTTACGTTGTACACGGAGGATATTTTTGCAGAATTCTGCGTGCAGAGTCTCAATTTGGTGTTTGTCCCATTTTGTGAAGTCTTGGTTGGTGAGCGGACCAGACCTCACAACCATAAAGGGCAATGGGCTCTATGACTGATTCAAGTATTTTAGCCAAATCCTAATTGGTATGTTGAAATTTATGTTTCTTTTGATGGCATAGAATGCCCTTCTTGCCTTGTCTCTCAGATCGTTCACAGCTTTGTGGAAGTTACCTGTGGCGCTGATGTTTAGGCCAAGGTATGTATAGTTTTTTGTGTGCTCTAGGGCAACAGTGTCTAGATGGAATTTGTATTTGTGGTCCTGGTGACTGGACCTTTTTGGAACACCATTATTTTGGTCTTACTGAGATTTACTGTCAGGGCCCAGGTCTGACAGAATCTGTGCATAAGATCTAGGTGCTGCTGTAGCCCTCCTTGGTTGGTGACAGAAGCACCAGATCATCAGCAAACAGCAGACATTTGACTTGATTCTAGCAGGAGGAGGCCGGGTGCTGCAGACTTTTTCTAGTGCCGTGCCAATTCGTTGATATATATGTTGAAGAGGGTGGGGCTTAAGCTGCATCCCTGTCTAACCCACGATCCTGTGTGAAGAAATGTGTGTGTTTTGCCAATTTTAACCCGCACACTTGTTGTTTGTGTACATGGATTTTATAATGTCGTATGTTTTACCCCCAACACCACTTTCCATCAGTTTGCATAGCAGACCCTCATGCCAGATTGACGAAGGCTTTTTGAAATCAACAAAGCATGAGAAGACTTTGCCTTTGTTTTGGTTTGTTTGGTTGTCGATTAGGTGTGCAGGGTGAATACATGGTCTGTTGTATGGTAATTTGGTAAAAAGCCAATTTGACATTTGCTCAGTACATTGTTTTCATTGAGGAAATGTACGAGTCTGCTGTTAATAATAATGCAGAGGATTTTCCCAAGGTTACTGTTGACACATATTCCACGGTAGTTATTGGGGTCAAATTTGTCTCCACTTTTGTGGATTGGGGTGATCAGTCCTTGGTTCCAAATATTGGGAAGATGCCAGAGCTAAGTATAATGTTAAAGAGTTTTAGTATAGCCAATTGGAATTTGTTTTCTGTATATTTGATCTTACATTGAGGATACCATCGACACCACAGGCCTTTTTGCCGAATGGTTTTATTTTGTACTGTAACTCATTCAATGTAATTGGAGAATCCAGTGGGTTCTGGTAGTCTTTAATAGTTGATTCAAGATCTGTATTTGATCATGTATATTTGCTCTTTGTTCTTTGTTATAGAACCAAAAAAGATTGGAGAAGTGGTTTACCCATACATCTCCATTTTGGATAGATAATTCTTCGTGTTGTTGTTTGTTTAGTGTTTTCCAATTTTCCCAGAAAGTGGTTAGAGTCTATGGATTCTTCAATTACATTGAGCTGATTTCTGACATGCTGTTCCTTCTTTTTCCGTAGTGTATTTCTGTATTGTTTTAGTGATTCACCATAGTGAAGGCGTAGACTCAGGTTTTCCGGTCTCTATGTTTTTGGTTGGACAGGTTTCTCAATTTCTTTCTTAGATTTTTGCACTCTTCATCAAACCATTTGTCATTGCTGTTAATTCTCTTACGGTTTTCTATTTGAGATTTTTAGATTTGATAGGGAAGCTGAGAGGTCAAATATACTGTTAATATTTTCTACTGCCAGGTTTACACCTTCACTATTACAGTGGGAACGCTTTTTTACCCAGGAAATTGTCTAAAAGGGATTGAATTTGTTGTTGCTAATTGTTTTTTTTGGTAGGTTTCAAAACTACCTTCCTTCCATCTATAGCATTTCTTAATGTTACTCAGTTCCTTTGGCTTTGATGCCTCATGATTGAGTATTGCTCTGTTCAAGTAGACTGTGATTTTGCTGTGGTCTGATAGGGGTGTCAGTGGGCTGACTGTGAACGCTCTGAGAGACTCTGGGTTGAGGTCAGTGATAAAGTAGTCCACAGTACTACTGCCAAGAGATGAGCTATAGGTGTACCTACCATAGGAGTCCCCCTCGAAGCCTACCATTGACCATGTACATACCCAGCGGCGACAGAGCTGCAGGAGTTGTGACCCGTTTTGTTGGTTATGTTGTCATAGTTGTGCCTAGGGGGCATATGTGGGAGGGAATGCTGTCACCTCCAGGCAGATGTTTGTCCCCTGTGTGCTGAGGGTGTCAGGTTCTTGTCCGGTTCTGGCATTTAGGTCGCCACAGACTAGTACATGTCCCTGGGCCTGGAAATGATTGATTTCGCCTCCAGGATGGAGAAGCTGTCTTCATTAAAATATGGGGATTCTAGTGGGGGGGATATAGGTAGCACAAAGGGAGGACATTTTTCTCTGTTAGGATAATTTCCTTTTGAATTTCTAGCCAAATGTAGAATGTTCCTGTTTTGATTAATTTAATGGCGGACGCTTTTATCCAAAGCGACTTAGGTTAGTGCTCTATACCAAATTAGCATACCCTGAGTCCCTTCCCTGTTTCACACCTGGTAGTTTTGGTGGATGGGACTACCAGCTCTGTAACCTAGAGGGCAACCTGTGGGCCTGTCTCCTCTATACCAGGTTTCTTGCAGGATGACCATGTCTGTGTTACCGATTTCTTTGATGAAGTCCGGGTTTCTGCTCTTCAGGCCAAAGGCAGATGACCTCAGGCCTTGATATTCAGGATGATATAGTGAATGCTTTTTGTTCCATAGAGTGTCCAATGTTGTTGGTCGTGGTTTGGCCTCAGGCCAGTAAGTGTGAGCAGAGCCTGCTGAGCATCTGGTACATGCCATTGGCTTGGGCGAGTGTGAGAGTGGGGGTTGGGACTGTTTGCCCGCTCACTACCTGGGTGTATGTGTGGCTTCCATGTTGGGAGGCCCTCTTTGCGGGGGTGGGGTGCATGGGGTGGGCAGAAGTGGCATAGGTCTGATCTGAGGGGCCTAAATGGGGTGTGGGCATGGTTGAATGGGGGTGTTGATTGGTTGGGGAGGGGTGTGATGTGTCTGGGTGTGCGGTGGTCTGGATGTAATTCCTCTTGGCGTGGGTCCTCTATGTGTAGGTCCAGGGGGGGGGTCCTGCAGGTCTGGGAGGGTGTCTCGCCGGTCTGGGTGGGGTGTCTATTGATCTGTTGCTCCTGTGTGAAGTGTTGGAAATACGTTTGAGAGCGATGTCCTTTAGAGTTCGGGCAAAGGTGGGCACTGCTGCCTTGTAGAGGTGGACCTGGTCATAGAGGCTGTTCAAGTCCAGGGTGGAGTGGTGGGCCAGGAAAACATTTGGTTTTGAGGCACAGTCACGAGAAATACTTGCATTTACCCGCTGTATTGTATTGTATTATCTCTCTCTCTCTCTCTCTCTCTCTCTCTCTCTCTCTCTCTCTCTCTCTCTCTCTCTCTCTCTCTCTCTCTCTCTCTCTCTCTCTCTCTCTCTTCTCCTTCTCTCTCTATTTCTCTCTCTCCCCTTCTATATCTCTCTCTCCCCGTCTATATATATCTCTCTCTCCCCTTCTCTCTCTATCTCCCCTTCTATCTCTCTCTCTATCTCTCTCTCTCTCTCTCTCTCTCTCTCTCTCTCTCTCTCTCTCTCTCTCTCTATTTCTCTCTCTCCCTTCTATATCTCTCTATCTCCCCTTCTATCTCTCTCTCTCTCCTCCTTCTCTCTCTATTTCTCTCTCTCCTTCTATATATCTCTCTCCCCTTCTATCTATCTCTCTCCCTTCTATCTCTCTCTCTCCCCTTCTATCTCTCTCTCTCCCTTCTATCTCTCTCTCTCTCCCCTTCTATATCTCTCTCTCCCTTCTATATCTCTCTCTCTCCCCTTCTATCTATCTCTCCCCTTCTATCTCTCTCTCTCCCCTTCTATCTCTCTCTCTCCCCTTCTATCTCTCTCTCTCCCCTTCTCTCTCTCTCTCTCTCTCCTTGTCTTTCCCTCTCTCATCACAGAGTGGGTGTAGTTAAACAAACATCCCAATTCCAGAGGATGTCCGACACTCCTTCACTCCTGCAGCTGTATCAGCTACTTAACATAACCCCAGTAAGTCAGTCTCTTGTTCATTCCATTGTGTGTGTGTGGGTGTCATTCCACACTGGTATGCAGGGCAGGCTGGCTGTCCAGGCCGGGGCCCAGACACAGACCTGTTGTTCTGTAGGCATGAAGGAGGCTCTGCTCTACTCTACTCTCTGCCTCTCTCTCCCTGTCCCTGTCCCTCTGCTCTCTCTCTCTCTCTCTCTCTCTCTCTCCATGTCCCTCTGCTCTCTCTCCCTGCCCCTCTGCTCTCACTCTCTCTCTCTCCCTGCCCCTCTGCTCTCTCTCTCTCTCTCTCTCTCTCTCTCTCTCTCTCTCTCTCTCCCTGTCCCTCTGCTCTCTCTCCCTGCCCCTCTGCTCTCTCTCTCTCTCTCCCTGCCCCTCTGCTCTCTGGTTCTCTCTCTCCCTGCCCCTCTGCTCTCTGTCTCTCTCTCTCTCTCTCCCTGCCCCTCTGCCCTCTCTCTCTCTCTCTCCCTGCCCCTCTGCTCTCTCTCTCTCCCTGCCCCTCTGCTCTCTGTCTCTCTGTCTCTCTCTCTCTCTCTCTCTCTCTCTCTCTTCTCTCTCTCTCTCTCTCTCTCTCCCTGCCCCTCTGCTCTCTCTCTCTCCCTGCCCCTCTGCTCTCTGCTCTCTCTCTCTCTCCCTGCCCCTCTGCTCTCTCTCTCTCTCTCTCCCTGCCCCTCTGCTCTTTGTCTCCCTCTCTCTCTCTGCCCCTCTGCTCTCTCTCCTTGCCCCTCTGCTCTCTGTCTCTCACTCTCTCCCTGCCCCTCTGCTCTTTGTCTCCTCTCTCTCCCTGCCCCTCTGCTCTCTCTCTCTGCCCATCTGCTCTCTCTCTCCCTGCCCCTCTGCTCTGTCTCCCTCTCTCTCCCTGCCCCTCTGCTCTCTGTCTCTCTCTCTCCCTGCCCTTCTGCTCTCTCTCTCTCCCTGCCCCTCTGCTCTCTCTCTCTGCCCCTCTGCTCTCTGTCTCTCTCTCACCCCTGCCCCTCTGCTCGCTCACCCTGCCCCTCTGCTCTCTCTCTCTCTCTCTGCCCCTCTGCTCTTTGTCTCTCTCTCACCCTGCCCCTCTGCTCTCTCTCCCTGCCCCTCTGCTCTCTGTCTCTCTCTCTCCCTGCCCTTCTGCTCTCTCTCTCTCCCTGCCCCTCTGCTCTCTCTCTCTGCCCCTCTGCTCTGTCTCTCTCTCACCCTGCCCCTCTGCTCTCTCACCCTGCCCCTCTGCTCTCACTCTCTGCCCCTCTGCTCTTTGTCTCTCTCTCACCCTGCCCCTCTGCTCGCTCACCCTGCCCCTCTGCTCTCTCTCTCTGCCCCTCTGCTCTTTGTCTCTCTCTCACCCTGCCCCTCTGCTCTCTTTCTCTGCCCCTCTGCTCTTTGTCTCTCTCTCACCCTGCCCCTCTGCTCTCTCTCACTGCCTCTCTGCTCTGTCTCTCTGCCCCTCTGCTCTGTCTCTCTCCCCCTATACAGTATAGTACATAGGGCTCTGTTTGGGACTCAGTCTGTTCCTCTCAGCCACTGAGCCAGTTGTCTGTCTGCGCTGTGACTATGTGTCCACTCCCTTTCCTTTCCTGTGTTCTCATAGCGTCATCCTATTGCAGTGTGAACCAGAGCCCTGTAGTTAGAGAGTTCCTGCATTATGATGCATTTACATGACACTTCAACATTCTATGGCAGCGAGCTGGCGCATCCCCAGAGAAATGATTTAGTGTAGAGGTGCTGATTAAAGGGGAATCAACTGCAAGCTATAAAAC
>NW_025747819.1:0-45671 GCF_021184085.1 Oncorhynchus gorbuscha | reverse complement strand
CTTCCCAACCGTCCCCAACTCCATGTTATTGATAGACTTAACACAGCTGCCTTTCACAGATCCAATCATTTTTGTGGTTACATGGCACATCATTCCAAGCCACTACTGGGTCCTTTAGAGTGTTATCAACCAAAGCGCAGTCTTCTCCTTGCAAATCATTTTGGCTCCCCTTGTTCCAGTAACTTGTGGTCAGTGGTGTGTCGTCCACCCATCTCCAGGTTCCTCAACCTCTATGTCCGTCAGACCAAACCAGGCTTTTTGTTGAACGCTTTGATTAAAGCCTGTTCCTCTCTGCTGTTGATGATCACCAGGTTTGCTCCTCTCGTCTGACAGTCCTTTCTGCTCCCGTCCCACGTTTTCTCATTAGTGGAGATGTAGTAACAACTGCAGCAAGACCTTATCCAGTCTTGGGGACATGTGCCATATTTATTACAGGTCTGTAGCTGGTCTCTTTGGTCAGGGTTGTAGCTGGTCTCTGTCTTGGTCAGGTTGTTGTAGCTGGTCTGTAGCTGATCTCTCTCTTTAGACAGGGAACTATAACTGGTCTGTAGCTGGTCTCTCTTTGGTCAGGTTGTTGTAGCTGGTCTGTAGCTGGTCTCTCTTTAGACAGGGAACTATAACTGGTCTGTAGCTGGTCTCTCTCTTTGGTCAGGTTGTTGTAGCTGGTCTGTAGCTGGTCTCTCTCTTTAGACAGGGAACTATAACTGGTCTGTAGCTGGTCTCTCTCTTTGGTCAGGTTGTTATAACTGGTCTGTAGCTGGTCTCTCTCTTTGGTCAGGTTGTTATAACTGGTCTGTAGCTGGTCTCTCTCTTTGGTCAGGTTGTTATAACTGGTCTGTAGCTGGTCTCTCTCTGCAGTCAGGTTGTTATAACTGGTCTGTAGCTGGTCTCTCTCTGCAGTCAGGTTGTTATAACTGGTCTGTAGCTGGTCTCTCTCTGCAGTCAGGTTGTTATAACTGGTCTGTAGCTGGTCTCTCTCTTTGGTCAGGTTGTTATAACTGGTCTGTAGCTGGTCTCTCTCTTTAGACAGGGAACTATAACTGGTCTGTAGCTGGTCTCTCTCTTTAGACAGGGAACTATAACTGGTCTGTAGCTGGTCTCTCTCTGCAGTCAGGTTGTTATAACTGGTCTGTAGCTGGTCTCTCTCTGCAGTCAGGTTGTTGTAACTGTTCAATTGGTTTCTCTCTGTGAAATAATACAATCGACAACCAAGTTAATCAGTCATTACCAAGGTTGGGGTCAATTCAATTTAAATTCCAGTCAATTCAGGAAGTACACTGGAATTCAAATTATCTTCAATGGTTTTCAATGAGGAACATTTTAAATTTGGTTTACTTTCTGATTTGACTGGAATGTAAATGTAATTGAACCCTGGTTGTTACACCACTGACGATGAAGAATGTTTGAGTGAGAACATATCAAACTCACGGTAGAGTAAGAGGCCTATGATCCCAGCCAGTAGGAGAACACACAGCAGCCCCAGACACACTGCAGCAGCTAGGAAACGTCTCTTCCACACTGAAGCACAAATTATTGTCATAAGAACTGTATCATGTATTTGCGTTTATTTGTGTAGAGTAGCTCTGTCAAGCACTGAGTAAAATAGACAAGCTTGACTTAGGCCACAACACAACAACTGAGTTCTGGTACCTCAAATGTTCTGTTGCTTGAGGTGCAGCCCCTGTGGAAAAAACGGCATTGACCAGCATAGGCAGGTGACCAGCCTTTGTTGTGTTTTCACTTGTGACCAGCCTTTGTTGTGTTTTCACTTGTGACCAGCCTTTGTTGTGTTTTCACTGGTGACCAGCCTTTGTTGTGTTTTCACTTGTGACCAGCCTTTGTTGTGTGACGTTAATGTCATGTTTGTCATTTATTATCATGTCTTGTCCCTGTGCTCCCCATTCAATTCGTTTCCCTCTGCTGGTCTTATTAGGTTCTTTCCCTCTTTCTATCCCTCTCTCTCCCCCTCCCTCTCTCACTCTCTCGCTCTCTCTTCTCTCTATCGTTCCGTTCCTGCTCCCAGCTGTTCCTATTCCCCTAATCATCATTTAGTCTTCCCACACCTGTTCCCGATCCTTTCCCCTGATTAGAGTCCCTATGTCTTCCTTTGTGTTCCGTTCCTGTCCCGTCGGTTCCTTGTTTAGAATTCACCGTGCTGTGATTGTGTATCGCCCTGTCCTGTCGTGTTTTTGCCTTCATCAGATGCTGCGTGTGAGCAGGTGTCTCTGTCAGCTACGGCCTGCGCCACCCGAAGCGACCTGCAGTCTGTGGCCGCTTCTCCTGTTATTCCCCACAGACTAGAGGATTTCTGTTATTCCCTGTTTGGACATTTCCTGTTAAGGATTCAGGATTTGTCGTTTTCTGTTTGGACTTGAATAAACTCTGTTTCTGTTAAGTCGCTTTTGGGTCCTCTTTCACCTGCATGACAGAAGGAACCGACCAAGGAATGGACCCAGCGACTTCAGACGCCGTTACACTGCCGTCAAGATCCAAGGAGCCATGCTCGGCAGACACGAGCAGGAATTGTCTGCTGCTCGCCATGCCGTGGAGAACCTGGCCGCTCAGGTTTCCGACCTCTCTGGACAGTTCCAGAGTCTACGTCTCGTGCCACCTGTTACTTCCTGGCCTGCCGAGCCTCCAGAACCTAGGGTTAATAACCCACCTTGCTACTCCGGGCAGCCCACTGAGTGCCGCTCCTTTCTCACGCAGTGTGAGATTGTGTTCTCTCTCCAACCCAACACATACTCTAGAGAGAGAGCTCGGGTTGCTTACGCCATTTCACTCCTTACTGGCCGGGCTCGAGAATGGGGCACAGCTATCTGGGAGGCAAGGGCTGATTGCTCTAACAAGTTCCAGAACTTTAAAGAGGAGATGATTCAGGTTTTTGACCGTTCAGTTTTTGGTAGGAGGCTTCTAGGGCCCTGGCTTCCTTATGCCAAGGTGAACGGTCCATAACGGATTATTCTATTGAGTTTCGCACTCTTGCTGCCTCTAGTGAGTGGAACGAGCCGGCGCTGCTCGCTCGTTTTCTGGAGGGACTCCACGCAGTGGTTAAGGATGAGATTCTCTCCCGGGAGGTTCCTTCAGATGTGGACTCTTTGATTGCTCTCGCCATCCGCATAGAACGACGGGTAGATCTTCGTCACCGGGCTCGTGGGAAGAGAGCTCGCATCAACGGTGTTTCCCTGCCCGCATCGCAACCATCTCCCTCCTCTGGCTTTGAGACTGAGCCCATGCAGCTGGGAGGGATTCGCATCTCGACTAAGGAGAGGGAACGGAGGATCACCAACCGCCTGTGCCTCTATTGCGGAGTTGCTGGACATTTTGTTAATTCATGTCCAGTAAGAGGCCAGAGCCCATCAGTAAGCGGAGGGCTACTGGTGAGCGCTACTACTCAGGTCTCTTCATCTAGATCTTGTATTACTATGTCGGTCCATCTACGCTGGACCGGTTCGGGTGCTACATGCAGTGCCTTGATTGACTCTGGGGCTGAGGGTTGTTTCATGGACGAAGCATGGGTTCGGAAACATAACATTCCTTTCAGACCGTTAGACAAGCCTACGCCCATGTTTGCCTTAGATGGTAGTCATCTTCCCAGTATCAAATTTGAGACACTACCTTTAACTCTCACAGTATCTGGTAACCACAGTGAGACTATTTCTTTTTTGATTTTCCGTTCACCGTTTACACCTGTTGTTTTGGGTCATCCCTGGCTAGTATGTCATAATCCTTCTATTAATTGGTCTAGTAATTCTATCCTATCCTGGAACGTTTCTTGTCATGTGAAGTGTTTAATGTCTGCCATCCCTCCCGTTTCTTCTGTCCCTACTTCTCAGGAGGAACCTGGCGATTTGACAGGAGTGCCGGAGGAATATCATGATCTGCGCACGGTCTTCAGTCGGTCCCGAGCCAACTCCCTTCCTCCTCACCGGTCGTATGATTGTAGTATTGATCTCCTTCCGGGACCACTCCTCCTCGAGGTAGACTATACTCTCTGTCGGCTCCCGAACGTAAGGCTCTCGAGGATTATTTGTCTGTGTCTCTTGACGCCGGTACCATAGTGCCTTCTTTCTTCTCCGGCCGGGGCGGGGTTCTTTTTTGTTAAGAAGAAGGACGGGCACTCTGCGCCCCTGCGTGATTATCGAGGGCTGAATGACATAACGGTTAAGAATCGTTATCCGCTTCCCTTATGTCATCAGCCTTCGAGATTCTGCAGGAGCCAGGTGCTTTACTAAGTTGGACCTTCGTAACGCTTACCATCTCGTGCGCATCAGAGAGGGGGACGAGTGGAAAACGGCGTTTAACACTCCGTTAGGCATTTTGAGTACCGGGTTCTGCCGTTGGGTCTCGCCAATGCGCCAGCTGTTTTTCAGGCATTAGTTAATGATGTTCTGAGAGACATGCTGAACATCTTTGTTTTTGTCTATCTTGACGATATCCTGATTTTTTCTCCGTCACTCGAGATTCATGTTCAGCACGTTCGACGTGTTCTACAGCGCCTTTTAGAGAATTGTCTCTACGTAAAGGCTGAGAAGTGCTCTTTCATGTCTCCTCCGTTATTTTTCTCGGTTCCGTTATTTCCGCTGAAGGCATTCAGATGGATTCCGCTAAGGTCCAAGCTGTCAGTGATTGGCCCGTTCCAAGGTCACGTGTCGAGTTGCAGCGCTTTTAGGTTTCGCTAATTTCTATCGGCGTTTCATTCGTAATTTCGGTCAAGTTGCTGCCCCTCTCACAGCTCTTACTTCTGTCAAGACGTGTTTTAAGTGGTCCGGTTCCGCCCAGGGAGCTTTTGATCTTCTAAAAGAACGTTTTACGTCCGCTCCTATCCTCGTTACTCCTGACGTCACTAGACAATTCATTGTCGAGGTTGACGCTTCAGAGGTAGGCGTGGGAGCCATTCTATCCCAGCGCTTCCAGTCTGACGATAAGGTTCATCCTGCGCTTATTTTTCTCATCGCCTGTCGCCATCTGAGCGCAACTATGATGTGGGTAATCGTGAACTGCTCGCCATCCGCTTAGCCCTAGGCGAATGGCGACAGTGGTTGGAGGGGGCGATTGCTCCTTTGTCGTTTGGACAGACCATAAGAACCTTGAGTACATCCGTTCTGCCAAACGACTTAATGCCCGTCAAGCTCGTTGGGCGTTGTTTTTCGCTCGTTTCGAGTTTGTGATTTCTTACCGTCCGGGTAGCAAGAACACCAAGCCTGATGCCTTATCCCGTCTGTTTAGTTCTTCTGTGGCTTCTACTGATCCCGAGGGGATTCTTCCTTATGGGCGTGTTGTCGGGTTAACAGTCTGGGGAATTGAAAGACAGGTTAAGCAAGCACTCACGCACACTGCGTCGCGCGCGCTTGTCCTAGTAACCTCCTTTTCGTTCCTGTTTCCACTGCCTGGCTGTTCTTCAGTGGGCTCACTCTGCCAAGTTAGCTGGTCATCCCGGTGTTCGAGGCACTCTTGCGTCTATTCGCCAGCGCTTTTGGTGGCCGACTCAGGAGCGTGACACGCGCTCGTTTCGTGGCTGCTTGTTCGGACTGCGCGCAGACTAAGTCGGGTAACTCTCTCCTGCCGGTCGTCTCAGACCGCTCCCCATTCCTTCTCGACCATGGTCTCACATCGCCTTAGACTTCATTACCGGTCTGCCTTTGTCTGCGGGGAAGACTGTGAGAGCCGCCAATAAACGCAGGATTAAGAGTCCAAGGTATTGTTGCGGCCAGAGAGTGTGGCTTTCCACTCGCAACCTTCCTCTTACGACAGCTTCTCGTAAGTTGACTCCGCGGTTCATTGGTCCGTTCCGTGTCTCCCAGGTCGTCAATCCTGTCGCTGTGCGACTGCTTCTTCCGCGACATCTTCGTCGCGTCCATCCTGTCTTCCATGTCTCCTGTGTTAAGCCCTTTCTTCGCACCCCGTTCGTCTTCCTCCCCCTCCCGTCCTTGTCGAGAGCGCACCTATTTACAAGGTACATAAGATCATGGACATGCGTTCTCGGGGACGGGGTCACCAATACTTAGTGGATTGGGAGGGTTACGGTCCTGAGGAGAGGAGTTGGGTTCCGTCTCGGGACGTGCTGGACCGTTCACTCATCGATGATTTCCTCCGTTGCCGCCAGGATTCTCTCGAGTGCGCCAGGAGGCGCTCGGTGAGTGGGGGGTACTGTCATGTTTGTCATTTATTATCATGTCTTGTCCCTGTGCTCCCCATTCAATTCGTTTCCCTCTGCTGGTCTTATTAGGTTCTTTCCTCTTTCTATCCCTCTCTCTCCCCCTCCCTCTCTCACTCTCTCGCTCTCTCTTCTCTCTATCGTTCCGTTCCTGCTCCCAGCTGTTCCTATTCCCCTAATCATCATTTAGTCTTCCCACACCTGTTCCCGATCCTTTCCCTGATTAGAGTCCCTATGTCTTCCTTTGTGTTCCGTTCCTGTCCCGTCGGTTCCTTGTTTAGAATTCACCGTGCTGTGATTGTGTATCGCCCTGTCCTGTCGTGTTTTTGCCTTCATCAGATGCTGCGTGTGAGCAGGTGTCTCTGTCAGCTACGGCCTGTTTACCCGAAGCGATAAAGACATTTTTGGGGGATCTGTGTCCCTTCCACGGGATGGTTGAGCTAATGTAGGCTAATGCGATTAGCATGAGGTTGAGCTAATGTAGGCTAATGCGATTAGCATGAGGTTGAGCTAACGTAGGCTAATGCGATTAGCATGAGGTTGAGCTAATGTAGGCTAATGCGATTAGCATGAGGTTGTAAATAGCAAGAACATTTCCCGGGACATAGACATATCTGATACTGGCAGAAAGCTTCAATTATTGTTAATCTAACTGCACTGTCCAATTTACATTAGCTATTACTGTGAAACAATACCACGTTGATGTTTGAGGAGTGTGCACAATTTTGAACATGAAAAGTTAATAATAAACAAATTAGGCACATTTGGGCAGTCTTGACAACATTTTGAACAGAAATGCAATGGTTCATTGGATCAGTCTAAAACATTGCACATACACTGATCTAAAAGCCTAAATCTAAATTGCACTTGGGCTGGCATAATAACAACCAACAGGTGGGAAAAAAGCTGCCTAAGTATGATCCCCAATCAAAGACAACGATAGACAGCTGCCTCTGATTGGGAACCATACCAGGCCAACCTAGAAATAAAGAAACTAGAATGCCCACCCTAGTCACACCCAGACCCAAAATAGAGAATGAAGGATCTCTAAGGTCAGGGCGTGACAGATAGCTTGTTGGCCTGTCTTCCTGATTGGTACCTCTATTGCCTCCTTCCATGTTTCCTAGTCACACCCAGACCCAAAATAGAGAATGAAGGATCCTAAGGTCAGGGCGTGACAGATAGCTTGTTGGCCCTTCCAGCTGCCTGGTGGTTTCCTAGTCACACCCAGACCCAAAATAGAGAATGAAGGATCTCTAAGGTCAGGGCGTGACAGATAGCTTGTTGACCTGTCTTCCTGATTGGTACCTCTATTGCCTCCTTCCAGCTGCCTGGTGGTTTTCTAGTCACACCCAGACCCAAAATAGAGAATGAAGGATCTCTAAGGTCAGGGCGTGACAGACAGCTTGTTGGCCTGTCTTCCTGATTGGTACCTCTATTGCCTCCTTCCAGCTGCCTGGTGTCACACCCAGACCCAAAATAGAGAATGAAGGATCTCTAGTCACTGTCTTCCAGACCCAAAATAGAGAATGAAGGATCTCTAAGGTCAGGGCGTGACAGATAGCTTGTTGGCCTGTCTTCCTGATTGGTACCTCTATTGCCTCCTTCCAGCTGCCTGGTGGTTTCCTCCTACACTCTGTTGTTCAATAACAAAACCTTATCCAGTGCCTCATTACTAAGACGGGCCGACATAACATAGCACACCTCATCTTTCCCAGGTGAAGTTAACCCAGTCTTACCTATTGCCCTTTTTCATCTCTGCCATGGTAAATGGTCCATTCATCATTTACATCCTCCCTCCTGTTCTGCACTCCAGGATGCTCCTCTCTCGGAAGGTGGTCCTTCTGTAGCTCAGTTGGTAGAGCATGGCGCTTGTAACGCCAGGGTAGTGGGTTCGATTCCCGGGACCACCCATACGTAGAATGTATGCACACATGACTGTAAGTCGCTTTGGATAAAAGCGTCTGCTAAATGGCATATATTATTCTCTCTCTCCCCTCTGCCCCTCCTCGGACAAATTTACAGAGCTTTCCACTTGGATAAATGCTTTGGTGATCATCTCTAACTTCTTCTTCTCTTCTGTTACTGCCACATCCTACTGCCAACACTGGATCATCCCACTCCCTTCTGACCCCACTCATCCTCTTAATCATCCCCCACAGGTGTCACCCTTCCAATGGTATCACAGAACTGACACCAACATGATCTCCACAGCTCCCCTTCAAACCCGTCCTCCCTTTCTCTCCTCGGGAATAGTTGTTTCAATAGAATGAGGAAGTGAGGTCACGATCACCAGTGTAAAGGCCTCCAACCGACAGATCTACTGGCTCCACCTAGTAGTACCAATACCTTTCGGGGCCTTTCAACTAATCCAATCTGTTAGTAGGACTTATTGCACCCGTTAGTCAAATGTTTTTATGTTTTTATTTTTTAGATAGTTTAGGTCAGGGATCATCAAGTAGATTCAGCAGCGTGCCGGTTTGTTCTCGAAATTATTTGTAGACTCAAAATTGACCATAAGAAGCCCAAACATATATAATATTTCACTAAAACATAATCAATTCAAAATTTGCTTATATTTATATTTGATTGCTTGTCTCTCTATCATGCGTGGGAATACTTGGTAAACAGATTTCCAAAATTAAAATCACTTGGACCTGATTTCATGAAAATGAAAATGCTCAGAAAACTTGAGTGGCCAAGTAAAACCACCGGCGGTCCAAAATCGGCCGATGGGCCACCAGTTGGGGAAGCCTGGTTCAGATAGTCTCATTCATTCATCAATTCTAACACTGGCTGTCATTCTGAATATAGATTTTGTGACTCTGTCTGGAGTGGATTAGGAATAGGAATTAAACGTCATTTTGCAAGCCGGCATATTGTGACTTGAAACTGATCTCCAGTGTCCAAAACACAGCAAAGACTCTGGTCAACAGCAAAAACACAATGAAGCCTGGACGGCCAGCATAACATGCTAGATCAGCATGCATCGGACCAGCATGGACCAGCTTGAAATTGATGCTGGTCTATGCTGGTTTTTTTCAGCATATGGTGGAGTTCAGAAACCCAAAAGGAATACCGGCTGTTACCTGAACCTTGATCACCAACTCCATCCTTCTTGCAGGACATGATGGTTCTTTGATTGGCGTATATACAATCATCAATATCCATGGTATTTATTTATCAGGTTCTTCGTCTTCAAATCGTAACTTCTACTCCTGTAACTTCTACTCCTGTAACTTCTACTCTTGTAACTTCTACTGTTGTAACTTCTACTGTTGTAACTTCTACTGTTTTAACTTCTACTGTTGTATCTTCTACTGTTGTAACTTCTACTCTTGTATCTTCTACTCTTGTATCTTCTACTCTTGTATCTTCTACTGTTGTATCTTCTACTGTTATAACTTCTACTGTTTTAACTTCTACTGTTGTATCTTCTACTGTTGTATCTTCTACTGTTGTAACTTCTACTGTTTTAACTTCTACTCTTGTATCTTCTACTCTTGTATCTTCTACTGTTATAACTTCTACTTCTGTTGTATCTTCTACTGTTGTATCTTCTACTGTTGTATCTTCTACTGTTGTATCTTCTACTGTTGTATCTTCTACTGTTGTAACTTCTACTGTTGTAACTACTGTTGTAACTTCTACTGTTGTAACTTCTACTGTTGTAACTTCTACTGTTTTAACTTCTACTGTTGTATCTTCTACTGTTGTAACTTCTACTGTTGTAACTTCTACTGTTGTAACTTCTACTGTTGTATCTTCTACTGTTGTAACTTCTACTGTTGTATCTTCTACTGTTGTATCTTCTACTGCTGTAAAGTCTGCTGTTATTTCAGTTGTAGGTTTGTGTCTGTTCGCTGCACAGCTGGAGTCTCTGTGTGACTCAGTCTAATGTCAGAGACAGTTTTAACAGTCAACCTCATTAAAGGGGAAACTGTCTAACCAATAGTGTGACACTAACCATCACCATGTGACCACAGACTTATTTTCTGAGAACCATGTTTGTTTATCACAGTGTAGATTAGTTTGTATATTTAGTTTATATTAGTATAGTTTACGAAAGTGTAGATTAGTTTGTATATTTAGTTTATATTAGTTTAGTTTATCACAGTTTAGATTAGTTTGTATATTTAGTTTATATTAGTTTAGTTTTTGTGCTTCATACTCTTAGTAGTTTAACACATTTCACCTTGCACACCATCGATGGCGATGAACAGTAATTTTCATCTCTGCTCAGTGAGAAGAGTTACTCAGAGATATGTATTAGAATATACAATATGTCTGCATCTGTCATACTGCTATAACCTGATAGCTCAGGATAAACAGCAGATAAGTCAATGTTTTCTGCTCTGTCTCAGTGAGGAGAGTTACTCAGAGATATGTATTAGAATGTACAATGTGTCGGCATCTGTCTCAGTGAGAAGAGTTACTCAGAGATATGTATCAGAATGTACAATATGTCTGCATCTGTCTCAGTGAGGAGAGTTACTCAGAGATATGTATTAGAATGTACAATGTGTCTGCATCTGTCTCAGTGAGAAGAGTTACTCAGAGATATGTATTAGAATATACAATATGCTGCAACATGATCATCTGTCTCATGACCTGAGAGTTACTAAACAGCAGATATGTATTAGTTACTCAGAGATATGTATCAGAACATACAATATGCTGCATATGATCTCACAATATAACCTGATAGCTGCAGAGACCTAAACAGCAGAAAGTCTAATATGTCTGCATCTGTCTCAGTGAGGAGAGTTACTCAGAGATATGTATCAGAATGTACAATGTGTCTGCATCTGTCTCAGAGGGCTTTCAGTGGTCATGTCATTCACACCATTTGAAACTCAGTCGGTCCACTTCCTGTTATATTTTAAGCAGTGGTTTAAACTGAGACTCTGATATGATGTTGAAAACAGCAGCAGGATGAACAGTAGCTCAATGCAAGATGCAAGAATAATGTCTCCTTTGTGAATCACCAGAGATAATAGTTATTCAGAGATGTCTCTATCGTTCTCAGAGAGGGCCTATGGTCTATACTATGCTGTCTCCTGTGTGACATGGACACCAGAGATAATAGTTATTCAGAGATGTCTCTATCGTTCTCAGAGAGGGCCTATGGTCTATACTATGCTGTCTCCTGTGTGACATGGACACCAGAGATAAGTTATTTAGTTATTCAGAGATGTCTCTATCTTTTTTCATAGAGAGTTATTGGTCTACAATTACTCTCACAGCTTCTCCTTCCCTCTTCCTCATCCTCTATCTACATCAAAACAAGTGGAGAGACACAAACTGCATTGCACAATTTCTACCAACTTTCTGTTTATCAGAGGACAGTATGGTGTCACTAAGTACAGAAGTGTGAAAGTGTGTGACAACAGCTCTGTGTGAGAGTCAGCTTGTCACATGCTTCTTACTGGAAAAAAGGCAAATGACTTACTGTAAATTGCATGTTGATCATTTGCATAAAACCTGGCTCAGATTAGAGCACTTCACTTCTCGTGGGCCGTGTCTGAGGAGTCCTGTGTGTAATTCCTCCCTTCGCCAGTAATAAGGGGTGTGTCTGAGGAGTCCTGTGTGTAATTCCTCCCTTCACCAGTAATAAGGGGCGTGTCTGAGGAGTCCTGAGTGTAATTCCTCCCTTCACCAGTAATAAGGGGTGTGTCTGAGGAGTCCTGTGTGTAATTCCTCCCTTCACCAGTAATAAGGGGTGTGTCTGAGGAGTCCTGAGTGTAATTCCTCCCTTCACCAGTAATAAGGGGTGTGTCTGAGGAGTCCTGAGTGTAATTCCTCCCTTCACCAGTAATAAGGGGCGTGTCTGAGGAGTCCTGTGTGTAATTCCTACCTTCCTTCACCAGTAATAAGGGTGTGTCTGAGGAGTCCTGAGTGTAATTCCTCCCTTCACCAGTAATAAGGGGCGTGTCTGAGAGTCCTGTCTGAGGAGTGTAATTCCTCCCTTCACCAGTAATAAGGGGTGTGTCTAAGGAGTCCTGAGTGTAATTCCTCCCTTCACCACTAATAAGGGGCGTGTCTGAGGAGTCCTGTGTGTAATTCCTCCCTTCACCACTAATAAGGGGCGTTTCTGAGGAGTCCTGTGTGTAATTCTACGGTCACAAGACGCAGGCCTCCTCACAGTGGCTGAAGATACTCCAAACGTTTATTATTTTTATAATCCATCAGATATTTACTGAATTATAGCACATACAATATTTTACTGGAACAAACAAATAATTAATGGAGTTGAGATTTGTGTGAATTGAGGTTTTACATTTATTGGATAATTTCCCCCCAAATTATTGTAAGAATGATAACACTCATATATTCATTTTGTTATTGTATCAGATATGTAGTATTTATTTTTTTATAAAGAAAATAGGTGCCCAATTTGCATAAATACACCTGGTGTATTTGCATATATGAATACATTAACATAAAGTTTAGACCAGGGCTCAAACCATCAAACACTTGCTCTGTCTTCCCTATTTACAGTCACCTGTGTTGTTTCATTAAGAACTTTGTTGTCATGTTCTCTTGCTTAATTCAACAAGTGTGTCAGTGAGGGCCAGGGTTACCACGGTACCCCGGTGGGAGGAGTTTCCATCCTGGGCGTGAGCCAGGTGTTCCACTCTTGCCGTCTGCGAACTCAAAACGAAAGTGACATCAATAAGCATGTGGAGTAATGAGGAGGATTCTGTGTTTTCACATATAAAGTATTTAACTGCCTTTCCAATGAAATCTAGTTTGAAATTTAAAACATTTGTCACGGAAAACAGATGTTGTTTCTATGTTTCTTGACGATGCCTTGACCGAGGGGTGCAGATTGCTGTCTGATTTGAGATAAAGCGCTCCTCCAGATTACTGTCTGATTTGAGATGCTCCTCCAGATTGCTGTTTGATTTGAGATAAAGCGCTCCTCCAGATTACTGTCTGATTTGATTTCCAGATTGCTGTTTGATTTGAGATAAAGCGCTCCTCCAGATTACTGTCTGATTTGAGATAAAGCGCTCCCAGATTACTGTCTGATTTGAGATAAAGCGCTCCTCCAGATTACTGTCTGATTTGAGATAAAGCGCTCCTCCAGATTGCTGTTTGATTTGAGATAAAGCGCTCCTCCAGATTACTGTCTGATTTGAGATGCTCCAGATTACTTTGATTTGAGATAAAGCGCTCCTCCACTGTCTGATTTGAGATGCTCCAGATTACTTTGATTTGAGATAAAGCGCAGCTGTCTGATTTGAGATAAAGCGCTCCTCCAGATTGCTGTTTGATTTGAGATAAAGCGCTCCTCCAGATTACTGTTTGATTTGAGATAAATTGCGCGCTCCTCCAGATTGCTGTTTGATTTGAGATAAAGCGCTCCTCCAGATTGCTGTTTGATTTGAGATAAAGCGCTCCTCCAGATTGCTGTTTGATTTGAGATAAAGCGCTCCTCCATTGCTGTTTGATTTTACTGATTCTGTTTGATTTGAGATAAAGCGCTCCTCCACTGTTTGATTTGAGATAAACCAGATTCTGTTTGATTTGAGATAAAGCGCTCCTCCAGATTACTGTCTGATTTGAGATGAGAAAGCGCTCCTCCAGATTACTGTCTGATTTGAGATTTCCAGACTGTCTGATTTGAGAAAGCGCTCCTCCCTCTCCGCTGTCACCAGATGACGTGACGGCCCATTGTCCAGTTCAACCCGGGTCAGCGTAATAGAACTCCCTCAATAGCAGGATATCCTGTTACACCTATCTAAACATACTTCACATTGTTTTCGAGATGAGATGTAATTTGACTATAATCTGAGTGTTCATTGCCAGAAGTTGCCTTCATTTCAGCTCATCTAGTTTGTAAACACTTCAGTCGTATTAAATTATAACTTTTTTTAAATTCCCCCAAAACTGATCAGACTAAATGTATCTTTCTCCTCTTTCTCATGATGAAAGTGTCGAGACGGTGCGTTAAGTCCCAGACTAAAATGTAGCCTTTAACAGGTCATTACAAACATTTTTATGGTCGTGACGTTAATGGAAAAAAACGACAGGCACAAGCAAGAGTCTCAGTACTAAAATGAAATCGATCAATAGTGACGACCCGTCATTCAGGGACTCACCAGTTTTGCAAAAAAACAAAACATTTTTATAATCATTTATTTGTTTTCGACAAAATGTTCAGTTGATATTGTATGAGTTGTTAAGTTTGCCCAACCAACATTTAAATACTAAAATCACCATTAATCCAGAGAGATTGAAGTGACATTGATTTTGCAAACTTGAAAACACAGGAAATAGATGGCGGAAAAGCAGATTCTCAGGTGGGCGGGTTATGTGCATTGGTGCTTTTCTCTCTGTGTGTGTGTGTGTGTGTGTGTGTGTGTGTGTGTGTGTGTGTGTGTGTGTGTGTGTGTGTGTGTGTGTGTGTGTGTGTGTGTGTGTGTGTGTGTGTGTGTGTGTGTGTGTGTGTGTGCCTGCCTGCCTGCCTGCCTGCCTGCCTGCCTGCCTGCCTGCCTGCCTGGGCCTGCCGTCCTGTACCTTTGCCCCTACTCTGGATTACCGACCTCTGCCTGACCTGACCCTGGGCCTGCCTGCCGTCCTGTACCTTTGCCCCACTCTTGATGATCGACCTCTGCCTGAGCTGACCTGGGCCTGCCTGTTGTAACAATAAACATTTTACCTCTACTCTGGTCTGCACATGGGTCTAACCTGAAACCCTGGGCCTGCCTGCCACATTACATTTACATTTACATTCTTGATTACCGACCTCTGCCTGACCTGACAGAGGTAGCTATTTTTCCTCCCGGTCTTACTGAAAATACAGCTTTCCCGGTTGATATATTATCTTGATATTTGAAAAACACCTTGAGGATTGACCTAAACCCTTTGCCATGTTTCTGTCGATATTATGGAGCTAATTTGGAATATTTTTACCGACCTCTGCCTGACCACAACCCTGGGCCTCAGCCAAAGAGGAGAACGACATTTTTACACTCATTGTACAAGCATTTTCCCAGTACACCCAGAACATTGCTCTGGGAACCAAGAGGAGTATCCCAGTTTTAAGGTAAGAAGCCTGGTGTGGTATCAGTCAGTCTCATGCAGGAACCAACCGTGCTGATATGACTTGTTTGTGTCGCAGTATGAAGGGTCTTAATCAAATCAAAAACTTTATTTTTCACATGCCACGAATACAACAAGTGTAGACTTTACAGTGAAATGCTGACTTACAAGCCCTTAACCAACAGTGCAGTGCAAGAAGAGTTAAGAAAAATATTTAGCAAGTAGACTAAACTAAAAAGTAATAATAATCTAAATTAACATCAGGATTGTATTGAGTCAGTGAACCTCTGTGACTGTGATAGTACATATTGATTTCCTTTGAATTTGAGTCCTTACAGTAGAGAACGGTGAATTTCCTCAACAACAGACAGAACAGTCCTTCTCTTATCAAGTCATTGTATTGTTGTTGCATCTGTTTTTATTATAATGTGTTATACATTTGTATTGTTATATATTGTATGTTCTTGACAAGGTAAATTGAATAAGCAGAAAATAGTTTACGATTGATAGCACTTAGCATAATCTTACCGAGTAAAAAGTACCGAGGATGAATCCTATTTCTCACAGATCCATCTGAATTTATAGTAACAGTAATAGTCCCACCATTCTCCTGTGTCTGATGACCAGGAGTAGAAATACACACAGTTCTCAGCTCCACCACCATTAGGCTGTCTACTGTTCCAATACCTGTAGGACAAACATAGAATCAGGCTGCCCACTGTTCCAATACACTGTTTAGAAGAAACAACACATAGAATCAGACTGTCCACTGTTCCAATACATGTAGAAGAAACAACACATAGAATCAGGCTGTCCACTGTTCCAATACCTGTAGAAGAAACAACACATAGAATCAGACTGTCCACTGTTCCAATACATGTAGAAGAAACAACACATAGAATCAGGCTGTCCACTGTTCCAATACCATGTAGGAAATCAGGCTGTATGACTGTTCCAATACCTGTAGAAGAAAAAACATAGAATCAGGCAGTGCAGTGCAAGAAGAGTTAAGAAAATATTTAGCAAGACTAAACTGTGTTCCAATACACAGTGAAGAAGAAACAACACTGTTCCAATACATGTAGAATCAGACATAGAATCCTGCCCACTGTTCCAATACATGTAGAAGAAACAACACATAGAATCAGGCTGTCCACTGTTCCAATACCTGTAGAAGAAACAACACATAGAATCAGGCTGTCCACTGTTCCAATACCTGTAGGAGAATCAGGCTGTACCCTGTTCCAATACCTGTAGAAGAAACAACATAGAATCAGGCTGTCCACTGTTCCAATACCTGTAGTAGAATCAGGCTGTCCACTGTTCCAATACCTGTAGAAGAAACAACATAGAATCAGGCTGTCCACTGTTCCAATACCTGTAGAAGAAACAACACATAGAATCAGGCTGTCCACTGTTCCAATACCTGTAGAAGAAACAACACATAGAATCAGGCTGTCCACTGTTCCAATACCTGTAGAAGAAACAACATAGAATCAGGCTGTCCACTGTTCCAATACCTGTAGAAGAATCAGGCTGTCCACTGTTCCAATACCTGTAGGAGAATCAGGCTGTCCATTTTGAACATACTCCTCCAGACAGTGATGTCATAGTGACACAGAATTCATTAATGTCTTACTTTGTGGTCAGTGGTGTGTCGTCCACCCATTTCCAGGTCCCCTCAGAAACAGAGTCAGTCAGACCAATCCAGACATAGCCATATACTCCACATAACCAGTTGACTAATGTCTGTAGTTGTGAGAGAGATACAACATTGTTAAAACATAGCCATTACTGCTTTCTATCTCTCTCTTTCCCTCTCCCCAAATTTCAATTAAATTTCAATTTAAGGGTTTTATTGAAACATATGCTAACATTGCCAAAGCAAGTGAAATAGATCATCAACAAACGTGAAATAAAGGGCCCAGGTTTGACAGAATCTGTGCAGAAGATGTAGGTGCTGCTGATGGCCCTGCTTTGTTGGGGACAGAAGCTCCAGATCATCAGCAAACAGTAGACATTTGACTTCAGATTCTAGTAGGGTGAGGCCGGGTGCTGCAGACTGTTCTAGTGCCCTCGCTAATTAGTTGATATATATGTTGATGAGGGTGGGGCTTAAGCTGCATCCCTGTCCCACCCCATCTGAGGATGATGTAAGTGAATTTAAGTCAATTAAATTAAAAACAAAATGAATAAGTAAAACCAAATTTGGTCTGTCTGTTTAATAATTTCATTGAGGATATTATTGGTCCTTGATTTCAAATATTGGGGAAGATGCCAGAGCTAAGGATGATGTTAAAGAGTTTAAGAATAGCCAATTGGAATTTGTTGTCTGTATATTTGATCATTTCATTGAGGATACCATCAACCCCACAGGCCCTTTTGGGTTGGAGGGTTTGTATTTTGTCCTGTAGTTCATTCAATGTAATTGTTGAGTCCAAGTGGGATCTGGAAGTCTTTAATAGTTGATTCTTAGATTATTCTTTTTATTTTATATTTTTATTTCACCTTTATTTAACCAGGGAGGCTAGTTGAGAACACCTTTATTTAACCAGGGAGGCTAGTTGAGAACACCTTTATTTAATCAGGTAGGCTAGTTGAGAACACCTTTATTTAACCAGGTAGGCTAGTTGAGAACACCTTTATTTAACCAGGTAGGCTAGTTGAGAACACCTTTATTTAACCAGGTAGGCTAGTTGAGAACACCTTTATTTAACCAGGGAGGCTAGTTGAGAACTGTTTATTTAACCAGGTAGGCTAGTTGAGAACACCTTTATTTAACCAGGGAGGCTAGTTGAGAACACCTTTATTTAACCAGGTAGGCTAGTTGAGAAACCTTTATTTAACCAGGTAGGCTAGTTGAGAACACCTTTATTTAACCAAATTTGGTAGGCTAGTTGAGAACACCTTTATTTAACCAGGTAGGCTAGTTGAGAACACCTTTATTTAACCAGGTAGGCTAGTTGAGAACACCTTTATTTAACCAGGTAGGCTAGTT
The DNA here is from genome assembly GCF_021184085.1 of Oncorhynchus gorbuscha. Classification (NCBI taxonomy): domain Eukaryota; kingdom Metazoa; phylum Chordata; class Actinopteri; order Salmoniformes; family Salmonidae; genus Oncorhynchus; species Oncorhynchus gorbuscha. The sequence continues at coordinate 27,465 of NW_025747819.1, read as the reverse complement.
GAGAACACCTTTATCAACCCCACAGGCCCTTTTGGGTTAAGGTAGTTTGTATTTTGTAACAGGTAGGCTAGTTGAGAACACCTTTATTTAACCAGGGATAGTTGAGAACACCTTTATTTAACCAGGTAGGCTAGTTGAGAACACCTTTATTTAACCAGGTAGGCTAGTTGAGAACACCTTTATTTAACCAGGTAGGCTAGTTGAGAACACCTTTATTTAACCAGGTAGGCTAGTTGAGAACACCTTTATTTAACCAGGTAGGCTAGTTGAGAACACCTTTATTTAACCAGGTAGGCTAGTTGAGAACACCTTTATTTAACCAGGTAGGCTAGTTGAGAACACCTTTATTTAACCAGGTAGGCTAGTTGAGAACACCTTTATTTAACCAGGGAGGCTAGTTGAGAACACCTTTATTTAACCAGGTAGGCTAGTTGAGAACACCTTTATTTAACCAGGTAGGCTAGTCAAGAACAAGTTCTCATTTGCAACTGCGACCTGGCCAAGATAAAGCATAGCAGTGTGAACAGACAACACAGAGTTACACATGGAGTAAACAATTAACAAGTCAATAACACAGTAGAAAAAAGGGGAGTCTATATACAATGTGTGCAAAAGGCATGAGGAGGTAGGCGAATAATTACAATATTGCAGATTAACACTGGAGTGATAAATGATCAGATGGTCATGTACAGGTAGAGATATTGGTGTGCAAAAGAGCAGAAAAGTAAATAAATAAAAACTGTGGGGATGAGGTAGGTGAAAATGGGTGTGCTATTTACCAATAGATTATGTACAGCTGCAGCGATCGGTTAGCTGCTCAGATAGCTGATGTTTGAAGTTGGTGAGGGAGATAAGTCTCCAACTTCAGCGATTTTTGCAATTCGTTCCAGTCACAGGCAGCAGAGTACTGGAACGAAAGGCGGCCAAATGAGGTGTTGGCTTTAGGGATGATCAGTGAGATACACCTGCTGGAGCGCGTGCTGCGGATGGGTGTTGCCATCGTGACCAGTGAACTGAGATAAGGTGGAGTTTACCTAGCATGGCCTTGTAGATGACCTGGAGCCAGTGGGTCTGGCGACGAATATGTAGCGAGGGCCAGCCGACTAGAGCATACAAGTCGCAGTGGTGGGTAGTATAAGGTGCTTTAGTGACAAAACGGATGGCACTGTGATAAACTGCATCCAGTTTGCTGAGTAGAGTGTTGGAAGCAATTTTGTAGATGACATCGCCGAAGTCGAGGATCGGTACGATAGTCAGTTTTACTAGGGTAAGCTTGGCAGCGTGAGTGAAGGAGGCTTTGTTGCGGAATAGAAAGCCGACTCTTGATTTGATTTTCGATTGGAGATGTTTGATACGAGTCTGGAAGGAGAGTTTGCAGTCTAGCCAGACACCTAGGTACTTATAGTTGTCCACATATTCAAGGTTGGAACCATCCAGGGTGGTGATGCTAGTAGGGCATGCGGGCGCAGGCAGCGATCGGTTGAAAAGCATGCATTTGGTTTTACTAGCGTTTAAGAGCAGTTGGAGGCCAAGGAAGGAGTGTTGTATGGCATTGAAGCTCGTTTGGAGGTTAGATAGCACAGTGTCCAATGACCGGCCGAAAGTATATAGAATTGTGTCGTCTGCGTTGAAATGGACCATGGAATCGCCCACAGCAAAAGAAACATCATTGATATATACAGAGAAAAGAGTCAGCCCGAGAATTGAACCCTGTGGCACCCCCATAGAGACTGCCAGAGGACCGGACAGCATGCCCTCCGATTTGACACACTGAACTCTGTCTGCAAAGTAATTGGTGAACCAGGCAAGGCAGTCATCCGAAAAACCGAGGCTACTGAGTCTGCCGATAAGAATATGGTGATTGACAGAGTCGAAAGCCTTGGCGAGGTCGATGAAGACGGCTGCACAGTACTGTCTTTTATCGATGGCGGTTATGATATCGTTTAGTACCTTGAGTGTGGCTGAGGTGCACCCATGACCGGCTCGGAAACCAGATTGCACAGCGGAGAAGGTACGGTGGGATTCGAGATGGTCAGTGACCTGTTTGTTGACTTGGCTTTCGAAGACCTTAGATATGCAGGGCAGAATGGATATAGGTCTGTAACAGTTTGGGTCCAGGGTGTCTCCCCCTTTGAAGAGGGGGATGACTGCGGCAGCTTTCCAATCCTTGGGGATCTCCGACGATATGAAAGAGAGGTTGAACAGGCTGGTAATAGGGGTTGCGACAATGGCGGCAGATAGTTTCAGAAATAGAGCGTCCAGATTGTCAAGCCCCGCTGATTTATACGGGTCCAGGTTTTGCAGCTCTTTCAGAACATCTGCTATCTGGATTTGGGTAAAGGAGAACCTGGAGAGGCTTGGGCGAGGAGTTTCGGGGGGGGCGGAGCTGTTGGCCGAGGTAGGAGTAGCCAGGCGGAAGGCATGGCCAGCCGTTGAGAAATGCTTGTGGAAGTTTTCGATAATCATGGATTTATCGATGGTGACCGTGTTACCTAGCCTCAGTGCAGTGGGCAGCTGGGAGGAGGTGCTCTTGTTCTCCATGGACTTCACAGTGTCCCAGAACTTTTTGGAGTTGGAGCTACAGGATGCAAACTTCTGCCTGAAGAAGCTGGCCTTTGCTTTCCTGACTGACTGCGTGTATTGGTTCCTGACTTCCCTGAACAGTTGCATATCACGGGGGCTATTCGATGCTATTGCAGTCCGCCACAGGATGTTTTTGTGCTGGTCGAGGGCAGTCAGGTCTGGAGTGAACCAAGGGCTGTATCTGTTCTTAGTTCTACATTTTTTGAATGGAGCATGCTTATCTAAAATGGTGAGGATGTTACTCTTAAAGAATGACCAGGCATCCTCAACTGACGGGATGAGGTCAATGTCCTTCCAGGATACCCGGGCCAGGTCGATTAGAAAGGCCTGCTCACAGAAGTGTTTTAGGGAGCGTTTGACAGTGATGAGGGGTGGTCGTTTGACTGCAGCACCGTAGCGGATACAGGCAAAGAGGCAGTGATCGCTGAGATCCTGCTTGAAGACAGCGGAGGTGTATTTGGAGGGCCAGTTGGTCTGGGTTTGGGTATGGACCTGGAAAGTATGACATTACTTTGCAGGCTATCTCTGCAGTAGACTGCGACTCCGCCCCCTTTGGCAGTTCTATCTTGACGGAAGATGTTATAGTTGGGTATGGAAATCTCTGAATTTTTGGTGGCCTTCCTGAGCCAGGATTCAGACAAGGACATCAGGGTTAGCAGAGTGTGCTAAAGCAGTGAGTAAAACAAACTTAGGGAGTAGGCTTCTGATGTTGACATGCATGAAACCAAGGCTTTTTCGATCACAGAAGTCAACAAATGAGGGTGCCTGGGGACATGCAGGGCCTGGGTTTACCTCCACATCACCCGCGGAACAGAGAAGGAGTAGTATGAGGGTGCGGCTAAAGGCTATCAAAACTGGTCGCCTAGAGCGTTGGGGACAGAGAATAAGAGGAGCAGGTTTCTGGGCATGGTAGAATATATTCAGGGCATAATGCACAGACAGGGGTATGGTGGGGTGCAGGTACAGCGGAGGTAAGCCCAGGCACTGGGTGATGATGAGAGAGGTTGTATCTCTGGACATGCTGGTTGAAATGGGTGAGGTCACCGCATGTGTGGGAGGTGGGAAAAAGGAGGTATCAGGGGTATGAAGAGTGGAACTAGGGGCTCCATTGTAAACTAAAACAATGATAACCACTAGGGTAGCCTAGTGGTTAGAGCATTGGACTAGTAACCGGAAGGTTGCAAGTTCAGACCCCTGAGCTGACAAGGTACAAATCTGTCGTTCTGCCCCTGAACAGGCAGTTGACCCACTGTTCCTAGGCCGTCATTGAAAATAAGAATTTGTTCTTAACTGACTTGCCTGGTTAAATAAAGGTAAAATAAAAAAATAAAAAACAATGATAACTAACCTGAACAACAGTATACAAGGCATATTGACATTTGAGAGAGACATACAGCGAGGCATACAGTAATCACAGGTGTTGAATTGGGAGAGCTAGCTAAAACAGTAGGTGAGACAACAGCTAATCAGCTGGCATAACAACAGCAGGTAAAATGGCATTGACTAGGCAACGGGGCCGACAGATAAAACAAACAAGCAGAATGGAGTACCGTGATTAATGGACAGTCCAGCGTGCATCAGCTATGTAGCCAAGTGATCAGAGTCCAGGGGCAGCGGTGGATGGGGCAGGGGGGCTGGACTGGCGAGTGTTATCCAGGTTTAAAAAACTAACAATGACTAAATAGCTTGTAGCTAGTTAGCTGGTTAGCTTCTGGAGGTTCTTTAGTGTGTTCTAAAAATTAAAAATAATAGCGATTCCATATCACGTATCGCAGGTTACCGGAAGGTATAAACAAATTAAAAATCGAAAAGAGATAGACTCATGTATATGTTTTTGCTGTTTGTTCTTCGTTATATAGCCAAACAGATTGGAGAAGTGGTTTACTCAGACATCTCCATTATGGATAGATAACTCCTTGTTTTGTTGTTTGTTTAGTGAGTTCCAAATGTCTGTCTGTCTGTCTGTCTGTCTGTCTGTCTGTCTGTCTGTCTGTCTGTCTGTCTGTCTGTCTGTCTGTCTGTCTGTCTGTCTGTCTGTCTGTCTGTCTGTCTGTCTGTCTGTCTGTCTGTCTGTCTGTCTGTCTGTCTGTCTGTCTGTCTGTCTGTCTGTCTGTCTGTCTGTCTGTCTGTCTGTCTGTCTGTCTGTCTGTCTGTCTGTCTGTCTGTCTGTCTGTCTGTCTGTCTGTCCGTCTGTCTGTCCGTCCTAGTGCCAACTCAATGATATATGTTGAGGAGGGTGGGCTTAGTCTCTCTCTCTCTACCTCACACACACCTGTTGTTCTTGGCTCTTGATGACCACCAGGTGTGCTCCTCTATTTCTGCAGTCCTGTCTGCTCTCCTCCCAGGATTTTTTCTCAGTAGAGACGTAGTAACAACTGCTACCAAGCTTCTTCCATCCTTGCGGACACACTATAAGTTGAACATTTCCTGCTTTAGTCACTTTAATACAACATTGAATTAAGTATCAAGCAAACACTCAAGGAAGACAGGACACTAACTAATGGACAGTTTGGAAGTCATACATTTTTTCTCACATTTTGTATTTAATTAAAGTTGAATTTCCTGGCATGTGAACTGATACAGAGACTGTCAAACAGAACAGTCATTAGACAATTTGACTCACCTTTCTCAACTAAAGAATGTGTCAGACGTTCTATCTCTATCTGAAGCTGGTTTCTCTCTTTGATCAGGGTGTTGTTGCTAGTCTGTAACTGGTCTCCATCTTTGGTCAGGGTGTTGTAGTTTGTCTGTAGCTGGTCTCTCTCTTTGGTCAGGATGTTGTAACTGGTCTGTAGCTGGTCTCTCTCTTCAGTCAGGGTGTTGAAACTGGTCAATTGGTTTCTCTCTGTGAAATAATACGACCAATGAACAAGGTAACAGTGGAAATGTTAATCAGACATTACCAGAGTTGGGGTCAGTTGCATTTCAATTCAGGAAGTAAACTGGAATTCTAATTGAATTCTCTTCAATGCTTTTGAATGAGGAAAATGTGGAATTGGAATTTGGTGTATTGTCACAATTGAATTGACTGGAATGTAAATGTTCATTAGACATGACCAGGGTTGGGGTCAGTTAAATGTTAATTAGAGATGGCCAGGGTCAGGGTCAGTTAAATGTCAATCAGACATGACCAGGGTCAGGGTCAGTTAAATGTCAATCAGACATGACCAGGGTTAGGGTCAGTTAAATGTCAATCAGACATGACCAGGGTTGGGGTCAGTTAAATGTCAATCAGACATGACCAGGGTTGGGGTCAGTTAAATGTCAATCAGACATGACCAGGGTCAGGGTCAGTTAAATGTCAATCAGACATGACCAGGGTTGGGGTCAGTTAAATGTCAATCAGACATGGCCAGGGTCAGTTAAATGTCAATCAGACATGACCAGGGTCAGGGTCAGTTAAATGTCAATCAGAGATGACCAGGGTCAGGGTCAGTTAAATGTCAATCAGACATGACCAGGGTTGGGGTCAGTTAAATGTCAATCAGACATGACCAGGGTCAGTTAAATGTCAATCAGACATGACCAGGGTCAGTTAAATGTCAATCAGACATGACCAGGGTCAGTTAAATGTCAATCAGACATGACCAGGGTCAGGGTCAGTTAAATGTCAATCAGACATGACCAGGGTTAGGGTCAGTTAAATGTCAATCAGACATGACCAGGGTTAGGGTCAGTTAAATGTCAATCAGACATGACCAGGGTCGGGGTCAGTTAAATGTCAATCAGACATGACCAGGGTCAGGGTCAGTTAAATGTCAATCAGACATGGCCAGGGTCAGTTAAATGTCAATCAGACATGACCAGGGTCAGTTAAATGTCAATCAGACATGACCAGGGTCAGGGTCAGTTAAATGTCAATCAGACATGGCCAGGGTCAGGGTCAGTTAAATGTCAATCAGACATGGCCAGGGTCAGGGTCAGTTAAATGTCAATCAGACATGGCCAGGGTCAGTTAAATGTCAATCAGACATGACCAGGGTCAGTTAAATGTCAATCAGACATGACCAGGGTCAGTTAAATGTCAATCAGACATGACCAGGGTCGGGGTCAGTTAAATGTCAATCAGACATGACCAGGGTCAGGGTCAGTTAAATGTCAATCAGACATGACCAGGGTCAGGGTCAGTTAAATGTCAATCAGACATGGCCAGGGTCAGTTAAATGTCAATCAGACATGACCAGGGTCAGTTAAATGTCAATCAGACATGACCAGGGTCAGTTAAATGTCAATCAGACATGACCAGGGTCAGTTAAATGTCAATCAGACATGACCAGGGTTGGGGTCAGTTAAATGTCAATCAGACATGACCAGGGTTGGGGTCAGTTAAATGTCAATCAGACATGACCAGGGTCGGGGTCAGTTAAATGTCAATCAGACATGGCCAGGGTTGGGGTCAGTTAAATGTCAATCAGACATGACCAGGGCCAGGGTCAGTTAAATGTCAATCAGACATGACCAGGGTTAGGGTCAGTTAAATGTTAATTAGAGATGGCCAGGGTTGGGGTCAGTTAAATGTCAATCAGACATGACCAGGGTTGGGGTCAGTTAAATGTCAATCAGACATGACCAGGGTCAGGGTCAGTTAAATGTTAATCAGAGATGGCCAGGGTTAGGGTCAGTTAAATGTCAATCAGACATGACCAGGGTCAGTTAAATGTCAATCAGACATGGCCAGGGTCAGTTAAATGTTAATTAGAGATGGCCAGGGTTGGGGTCAGTTAAATGTTAATTAGAGATGGCCAGGGTTGGGGTCAGTTAAATGTCAATCAGACATGACCAGGGTTAGGGTCAGTTAAATGTTAATTAGAGATGGCCAGGGTTGGGGTCAGTTAAATTTTAATCAGACATGACCAGGGTTAGGGTCAGTTAAATGTTAATTAGAGATGGCCAGGGTCAGTTAAATGTTAATTAGAGATGGCCAGGGTTGGGGTCAGTTAAATTTTAATCAGACATGACCAGGGTTAGGGTCAGTTAAATGTTAATTAGAGATGGCCAGGGTCAGTTAAATGTTAATTAGAGATGGCCAGGGTCAGTTAAATGTTAATTAGAGATGGCCAGGGTTGGGGTCAGTTAAATGTCAATCAGACATGACCAGGGTCAGTTAAATGTCAATCAGACATGACCAGGGTTAGTTAAATGTTAATCAGAGATGGCCAGGGTTAGGGTCAGTTAAATGTTAATTAGAGATGGCCAGGGTTGGGGTCAGTTAAATGTCAATCAGACATGACCAGGGTCAGTTAAATGTCAATCAGACATGACCAGGGTCAGTTAAATGTCAATCAGACATGACCAGGGTTGGGGTCAGTTAAATGTCAATCAGACATGACCAGGGTCAGTTAAATGTCAATCAGACATGACCAGGGTCAGTTAAATGTCAATCAGACATGACCAGGGTCAGTTAAATGTCAATCAGACATGACCAGGGTCAGTTAAATGTCAATCAGACATGACCAGGGTCAGTTAAATGTCAATCAGACATGACCAGGGTTGGGGTCAGTTAAATGTCAATCAGACATGACCAGGGTTGGGGTCAGTTAAATGTCAATCAGACATGACCAGGGTTAGGGTCAGTTAAATGTCAATCAGACATGACCAGGGTTGGGGTCAGTTAAATGTCAATCAGACATGACCAGGGTTGGGGTCAGTTAAATGTCAATCAGACATGACCAGGGTTGGGGTCAGTTAAATGTCAATCAGATGTCAATGACCAGGGTTGGGGTCAGTTAAATGTCAATCAGACATGACCAGGGTTGGGGTCAGTTAAATGTCAATCAGACATGACCAGGGTTGGGGTCAGTTAAATGTCAATCAGACATGACCAGGGTTGGGGTCAGTTAAATGTCAATCAGACATGACCAGGGTTGGGGTCAGTTAAATGTCAATCAGACATGACCAGGGTTGGGGTCAGTTAAATGTCAATCAGACATGACCAGGGTTGGGGTCAGTTAAATGTCAATCAGACATGACCAGGGTTGGGGTCAGTTAAATGTCAATCAGACATGACCAGGGTTGGGGTCAGTTAAATGTCAATCAGACATGACCAGGGTTGGGGTCAGTTGCATTTCAATTCCAGTCAATTCAGGAAATAATACGACCAATGAACAAGGTAACAGTGGATTTCAATTCAGGAAGTAAACTGGAATTCTAATTGAATTTCAATTCTCTTCAATGCTTTTCAATGAGGAAAATGTGGAATTGGAATTTGGTGTCCGTTCTGAATTGAATTGACTGGAATGTAAATGATCTCTGGTCATTACACCACTGATGATGAAGAATGTTTGAGTGAGAACATATCAAACTCACGGTAGAGAAACAGGCCTATGATCCCAGCCAGTAGGAGAACACACAGCAGCCCCAGACACACTGCAGCAGCTCCAGAGTATCTCTTCCACCACTGACAAGACACTGAAGAACAAATCATTACCACAAGAACTTGCTCTTTATCAGAGTTGTATTTGGATCGACTTTTGTGTCAATTTTCTGTTTAAATCACTGGGGGAAATACACAAGATTGACAAGGGACAGAACACCAGAACTGAGTTCCAGAACCTCACATGTTCTACTGCTTGACTTCCAGAACCTCAAACAGAATATTGTCTGAAACATATTGTAGAGTTCATGCACCCAAAATGAGAACTGAAACGTATTTTAATCCACATTTTATTTGTCACATGCTTCGTTAAAATATGCTTGTCACACCGGAATCTGTTTCACCGGTCTTTGTGCTTGTCTCCACCCCCCTCCAGGTGTAGCCCGTTGACCCCATTATCCCCAGTGTATTTATACCTGCGTTCTCTGTTTGTCTTATGCCAGTTCGTTTTATTCGTCAAGCCTGTCTGTTTCTAGTTACTCTTTTCTAGTTTTGACCGTTCCACCTGACCTGACCCTGAGCCTACCGTCCGTTTCTGTAGCTTGTCACACCACCCTGGATTATTGACTTCTACCTGCCCTGACCCTGAGACTGCCTGTCCCCTGTTCTAAAAATAAACTTATACATAAATTTAAACATTGTCTGCATCTGGGTCTTCCCTGAAAAATACATTTACATTTACATTACATTTAAGTCATTTAGCAGACGCTCTTATCCAGAGCGACTTACAAATTGGTGCATTCACCTTATGACATCCCAAATAATAATACAATCTGGCCATGACTGACTCAGACCAGCTCCACAATGCTGTCTCTCTGCAAGGATGGAGGGACCCCATTTGATACGTTGCTGATCACGGATTCCCCATTACTCTTGTAATGTGGCAGACTACGCAGTGGATTTTCTCACGTTGGCGGCTGAGATTGCCAAGAACCCGGAAAGCATTGTTCGACATGTTCCCAGAATGGAGTATCAAAGGACGAGCTTGTAGCCCGGGAACTACCGACGGATCTCGACTTGCTCATCACCTTGAACATCCGGATGAGGGCGACTACGGGACCGTAGGAAGGAAAAGAGGTTCGATTTCACTCGTCCGCCCAAGTCTTCCACCTTGCCTCCGAGACATCCCGGAAGTCCCCGAAGCCTCCACTGCCAAGAGAACCCGAAGCTACTCGAGTTCCCCCCGAGAGTCTCCGAAGTCTGCACCGCCAAGCATCTCAATTCCAGGCAAGCTAGGTGGGCCCTGATTTTCATTCGGTTCAACAACTCCTTCTCATACCGATCAGGATCCAAGAATGTTAAGTCGTAAGCCGGATGCGCTGTCACACTGCTATATCCCTGCGGCTACACCCCCGGATACGGAGACCATGCTTCCCACCTCATGCCTGGCGATGGCACACACCTGGTGAAAAGGGAAGCATGTTCGTGAGGTGCAGCATTCCCAGTCGAACCCTTGGGGGGAGGCTTATAACCTGATGTTTGGTCCTGACGATATCCGATCCTCGGCCCTGGAGTGGGCCCACTCCTCCAAGCTTGCCTGCCGCCTGGGCTCCCGTCGGACCCTGGCCTTTGTGCGTCAATGCTTTTGGTGGCCTACCATGGTTCATGACTTTCGGCGTTCTTCGCTTCATGCACGATCTGTGCACAGGACAAGACCCCCCGGCAAGTTCCGGCTGGTCTCCTTCAACCACTGCCTGTTCCGCACCGTCCCTGGACTCACATAGCCCTGGACTCCCATATCCCTGGACTCCCATATCCCTGGACTCCCATATCCCTGGACTCCCATATCCCTGGACTCTCATATCCCTGGACTCTCATATCCCTGGACTCTCATATCCCTGGACTCCCATATCCCTGGACTCCCATATCCCTGGACTTTGTTACGGGTCTCCCCCCGTCTGATGGCCGTCTCAACGGTTTTCCAAAGCCATCCACTTCATTCCTCTCCCCAACCTACGCGCTGTCAGAGATGGCACAGCTCATGGTGCAGCACATCTTCCAGATCCATGGACTCCCAGTGGACATGGTCTACAACCGGAGACCTCAGTTCTCTCCCCGGTTCTGGAAGGCATTCCGCACACTCATTGGGTTGTCGGCCAACCTGTCCTCCGAGGCCACCCCAAGTCCAACGGCCAGTTGGAGCAAGCCAACCAAGGCCTGGAGACGACTCTTTGTTGCCTGGTCTCAGCCAACCCCACCACCTGCAGTCAGCAACTAGTGTGGGTCGAAATATGTCCGCTCTGCCACGTGTCTCTCACCCTTTGAGTGGTCCCAGGTTATCAGCCCCCTCTCTTCACGGAGCAGAGAGGAAAAAGGTCGGCATAGCCCTCGGAAAAGGTCGGCCTAAATGTTTGTCCGCCGCTGTCATTGCACCTGGAAGAGAGTCCGGTCGGCTCGTCCGGTCGGCTCGTCTCAATACCACCTCCAGGTATCGACGACAAACGGATCGCCACCGAGGCAAAATGAATTACTTAAAAATCATACAATGTGATTTTCTGGATTTTTGTTTTAGATTCCGTCTCTCACAGTTGAAGTGATACATAATGATACAAATTACAGACCTCTACATGCTTTGTAAGTAGGAAAACCTGCAATATCGGCAGTGTATCAAATACTTGTTCTCCCCACTGTATGTGAGAATGCTGTTCATTGACGACAGTTCAGTGTAGTTCCCACCATAGTACCCACGAAGCTCATGACTAAGCTAAGGACTTTTGTACTAAACACCTCCCTCTTTAACTGGATCCTGGACTTCCTGACGCCCCCCGCTCCTCCCCCAGGTGGTAGGAGTAGGCAACTAAACGTCTGCCATGTCTGCCACGCTGATCCTCAACACTGGGGCCCCTCATGGGTGTGTACTTAGTCCTCTCCTGTATTCCCTGTTCACACACGACTGCATGGCCAAACATGACTCCAACACCATCATTAAGTTTGCTGACGACACAACATTGGTAGGCTTGATCACCGAAAACATTAAGACAGCCTATAGGGAGGGGGTCAGAGTACTGCCGGTGTGGTGGCAGGGCAACAACCTCTCCCTCAATGTGAGCAAAATAAAGGAGCTGATTGTGGACTACAGGAAAAAGCGAGCCGAACAGGCCCACATTAACATCAATGAGGCTGTAGTGGAGCGGGTCGAGAGTTTCAAGTTCCTTGGTGTCCAGATCACCAACGAACTATCATGGTAACTTCATGTAGTATATATACAGTATGTAAATGGTATATTATAAATATATTATAAATAGTAAATATAGTACATTCACATCAACAGAATACGTAATGTCGTATATATACAATATATCTTCCGGCGCCGACAGATATGGCCGCCTCGCTTCGCGTTCCTAGGAAACTATGCAGTATTTTGTCTTTTTACGTGTTATTTCTTACATTGATACCCGAGGCAATCTTAGGTTTCATTACATACAGTTGGGAAGAACTACTGAATATAAGAGCAACGTCAACTCACCATCAGTACGCCCAGGAATATGACTTTCGCGAAGAAGATCCTGTGTTCTGCCTTCCAACCAGGACAACGTAATGGATCCCAGCCTGCGACCCAAACCAACGACATCGTAAAAGAGGCAAAGAAGCGGTCTTCTGGTCAGGCTTCGGAGACGGGCACATCGCGCACCACTCCCTAGCGTACTACTCGCCAATGTCCAGTCTCTCGACAACAAGGTTGGTGAAATCCGAGCAAGGCTAGCATTCCAGAGAGACATAAGAGACTAACGTTCTTTGCTTCACGGAAACATGGCTCACTCGAGAGACGCTATCGGAGTCGGTGCAGCCAGCTGGTTTCTTCACGCCGACAGAAACAAACATCTTCCTGAAAGAAGAGGGGCGGGGCCTTATATGATTGGTTAACGAGATGTGATCATAACAACATACAGAAACTCAAGTCCTTCTGTTCACCTGACTTAGAATTCCTCACAATCAAATGCCGACCGCATTATCTACCAAGGGAATTCTCTTCGATTATAATCACAGCCGTATATATTCCCCCCCAAGCAGACACATCGATGGCCCTGAACAAACTTTATTTGACTCTTTGCAAACTGGAAACCACATATTCTGAGGCTGCATTCATTGTAGCTGGGGATTTTAACAAGGCTAATCAAGACTGAAAACAAGACTCCCTAAATTGTATCAGCATATCGATTGCGCAACCAGGGCTGGTTAAACCTTGGATCATTGCTATTCTAACTTCCGCAACGCATATAAGGCCCTCCCCTGCCCTCCTTTCGGAAAAGCTGACCACGACTCCATTTTGTTGCTTCCAGCCTACAGCCAGAAACTAAAACAAGAAGCTCCCGCGCTCAGGTCTGTTCAACGCTGGTCCGACCAATCTGATTTCACGCTTCAAGACTGCTTCCATCACGTGGACTGGGATATGTTCCGCATTGCTTCAAACAACAACATTGACGAATACGCTGATTCGGTGAGGCAGTTCATTAGAAAGTGCATTGACAATGTCGTTCCCATAGCAACGATTAAAAACCAGAAACCGTGGATTGACGGCAGCATTCGCGTGAAACTGAAAGCGCGAACCACTGCTTTTAACCAGGGCAAGGTGACCGGAAACATGACCGAATACAAACAGTGCAGCTATTCCCTCCGCACGGCAATCAAACAAGCTAAGCGTCAGTATAGAGACAAAGTAGAGTCACAATTCAACGGATCAGACACAAGAGGTATGTGGCAGGGTCTACAGTCAATCACAGATTAGAAAAAGAAAACCAGCCCTGTCACGGACCAGGATGTCTTGCTCCCAGGCAGACTAAATCACTTTTTTGCCCGCTTTGAGGACAATACAGTGCCACTGACACGGCCCACAACCAAAACCTGCGGACTCTCCTTCACTGCAGCCGACGTGAGTAAAACATTTAAACGGGTTAACCCTCGCAAGGCTGCAAGCCCAGACGGCATCCCCAGCCGCATCCTCAGAGCATGCGCAGACCAGCTGGCTGGTGTGTTTACGGACATATTCAATCAAGCCTTATTCCAGTCTGTGGTTCCCACCTGCTTCAAGAGGGCCACCATTGTCCCTGTTCCCAAGAAAGCTAAGGTAACTGAGCTAAACGACTACCGCCCCGTAGCACTCACTTCCGTCATCATGAAGTGCTTTGAGAGACTAGTCAAGGACCATATCACCTCCACCCTACCTGACACCCTAGACCCACTCCAATTTGCTTACCGCCCAAATAGGTCCACAGACGATGCAATCTCAACCACACTGCACACTGCCCTAACCCATCTGGACAAGAGGAATACCTATGTGAGAATGCTGTTCATCAACTACAGCTGGAATCGTCAGGTTAGATTACTCGTTGGTTATTACTGCATTGTCGGAACTAGAAGCACAAGCGTTTCGCTACACTCGCATTAACATCTGCTAACCATGTGTATGTGACAAATACATTTGATTTGATTTGGTCCAAACACACCAAGGCAGTTGTGAAGACAAAACCTTTTCCCCCTTCGGAGACTGAAAAGATTTAGTGTCCCCAGATCCTACAGGTTTTGCCCCATCGAGAGCATCCTGACCGGTTGCATCCACACCTGGTATGGCAACTGCTCGGCATCTGAGCGTTTCCTGCCATCCAGGAACTATATAATAGGCGGTGTCAGAGGAAAGCCCATAACATTGTCAGAGACTCCAGTCACGAATGTTATAGACTGTTTTCTCTGCAACCACACGGGTAGAGGAGCGCCAAGTTTAAGACCAAAAGGCTCCTCCACAGCTTTTACCCCAAGCCGTAAAACTGACAATTTACATTGATCCCCCTCCCTTTTGTACACTGCTGCTACTCGCTGTTTGTTAGTTACCTCTGCATATTCACTTCGCCCCCACGTACATATTACCTCCACTAGCCTGTACCCCTGCACACTGACTCTGTACCGGTACCCCCTGTATATACCCCCGCACACTGACTCTGTACCGGTACCCCCTGTATATAGCCTCCACACTGACTCTGTACTAGTACCCCCCTATATATAGCCAACACACCTACTCTGTACTAGTACCCCCTGTATATAGCCTCCACACACTGACTCAGTACCGGTACCCCCTGTACATAGTCTCCATATTGACTATGTCCCGGTACCCCCTGTATATAGACTCCACATTGACTCTGTACCGGTACCCCCTGTATATAGCCTCCACATTGACTCTGTACCGGTACCCCCTGTATATAGCCTCCACATTGACTCTGTACCGGTACCCCCTGTATATAGCCTCCACATTGACTCTGTACCGGTACCCCCTGTATATAACCTCCACATTGACTCTGTACCGGTACCTCCTGTATATAGCCTCCACATTGACTCTGTACCGGTACCCCCTGTATATAGCCTCCACATTGACTCTGTACCGGTACCCCCTGTATATAGCCTCCACATTGACTCTGTACTGGTACCCCCTGTATATAGTCTCCACATTGACTCAGTACCGGTACCCCCTGTATATAGCCTCCACATTGACTCTGTACCGGTACCCCCTGTATATAGCCTCCACATTGACTCTGTACCGGTACCCCTTGTATATAGCCTCCACATTGACTCTGTACCGGTACCCCCTGTATATAGCCTCCACATTGACTCTGTACCGGTACCCCTTGTATATAGTCTCCACATTGACTCTGTACCGGTACCCCCTGTATATAGTCTCCACATTGACTCAGTACCGGTACCCCCTGTATATAGTCTCCACATTGACTCAGTACCGGTACCCCCTGTATATAGCCTCCACATTGACTCAGTACCGGTACCCCCTGTATATAGTCTCCACATTGACTCAGTACCGGTACCCCCTGTATATAGCCTCCACATTGACTCTGTACCGGTACCCCCTGTATATAGCCTCCACATTGACTCTGTACCGGTACCCCTGTATATAACCTCCACATTGACTCTGTACCGGTACCCCTGTATATAGTCTCCACATTGACTCTGTACCGGTACCCCTGTATATAGCCTCCACATTGACTCTGTACCGATACCCCTGTATATAGTCTCCACATTGACTCTGTACCGGTACCCCCCTGTATATAGCCTCCACATTGACTCTGTACTGGTACCCCCTGTATATAGCCTCCACATTGACTCTGTACTGGTACCCCCTGTATATAGCCTCCACATTGACTCTGTACCGGTACCCCCTGTATATAGCCTCCACATTGACTCTGTACCGGTACCCCCTGTATATAGCCTCCACATTGACTCTGTACCGGTACCCCCTATATATAGCATCCACATTCACTCTGTACCGGTACCCCCTGTATATAGTCTCCACATTGACTCTGTACTGGTACCCCCTGTATATAACCTCCACATTGACTCTGTACCGGTACCCCTGTATATAGCCTCCACATTGACTCTGTACCGGTACCCCTGTATATAACCTCCACATTGACTCTGTACCGGTACCCCTGTATATAGTCTCCACATTGACTCTGTACCGGTACCCCTGTATATAGCCTCCACATTGACTCTGTACCGATACCCCTGTATATAGTCTCCACATTGACTCTGTACCGGTACCCCCCTGTATATAGTCTCCACATTGACTCTGTACCGGTACCCCCCTGTATATAGCCTCTACATTGACTCTGTACCGGTACCCCCTGTATATAGCCTCCACATTGACTCTGTACCGGTACCCCCTGTATATAGCCTCCACATTGACTCTGTACCGGTACCCCCTGTATATAGCCTCCACATTGACTCTGTACTGGTACCCCCTGTATATAGTCTCCACATTGACTCAGTACCGGTACCCCCTGTATATAGCCTCCACATTGACTCTGTACCGGTACCCCTTGTATATAGCCTCCACATTGACTCTGTACCGGTACCCCCTGTATATAGCCTCCACATTGACTCTGTACTGGTACCCCTTGTATATAGTCTCCACATTGACTCTGTACTGATACCCCTGTATATAGTCTCCACATTGACTCAGTACCGGTACCCCCTGTATATAGTCTCCACATTGACTCAGTACCGGTACCCCCTGTATATAGCCTCTACATTGACTCTGTACTGGTACCCCCTGTATATAGCCTCCACATTGACTCTGTACCGGTACCCCCTGTATATAGCCTCCACATTGACTCTGTACCGGTACCCCCTGTATATAGCCTCCACATTGACTCTGTACTGGTACCCCCTATATATAGCCTCCACATTGACTCTGTACTGGTACCCCCTGTATATAGCCTCCACATTGACTCTGTACCAGTACCCCTGTATATAGCCTCCACATTGACTCTGTACCAGTACCCCCTGTATATAGTCTCCACATTGTTATTGTGTTACTTTTTGGTACCCCTTTATATTTTAGCCTCCACATTGACTCTGTACCGTAACACCCTGTATATAGCCTCCACATTGACTCTGTGTGTAACACCCTGTATATAACCTCCACATTGACTCAGTACTGGTACCCCCTGTATATAGCCTCCACATTGACTCTGTACTGGTACCCCTGTATATAGCCTCCACTTTGACTCTGTAACAGGATACCCCTGTATACCTCCACATTGACTCTGTACCGGTACTCCATCCTTATAT
This sequence comes from Oncorhynchus gorbuscha, assembly GCF_021184085.1. Lineage (NCBI taxonomy): Eukaryota > Metazoa > Chordata > Actinopteri > Salmoniformes > Salmonidae > Oncorhynchus > Oncorhynchus gorbuscha. The sequence continues at coordinate 9,938 of NW_025747819.1, read as the reverse complement.
AGCCTCCACATTGACTCTGTACTGGTACCCTTGATTATATAGTCTCCACATTGACTCTGTATTTATTTATCAGGGTCTTTGTCTCTGTACTGGTAAGTTATAGCCTCCTGTAATTGACTCCTGTACTGGTACCCCTGTAACTTATAGCCTCCTGTAACTTCTACTCCTGTAACTTCCCTGTTGTAACTTCCACATTGACTCTGTAACTTCCCCTGTTGTATCTTCTACTGTTGTAACTTCTACTGTTGTATCTTCCCCTGTTATATCTTCCACTGTTGTATCTTCTACTGTTGCCTCCACATTGACTCTTCTACTGTTGTAGTCTTCCACATTGACTCTGTATCTTCCCCTGTTGTCCACATTCTCTGTTGGTAACCCCTGTTGTAACTTCTACATTGTTATTGTGTTACTTTTGTTTTTACTTTATATTTTAGTTTGCTTGTGTGTGTGTGTGTATGTTGTGTGTGTGTGTGTGTGTTGTGTGTGTGTGTGTGTATGTGTGTGTGTGTGTGTTGTGTGTGTGTGTGTGTTGTGTGTGTGTGTGTGTGTGTGCACAGCTGTGAGTGTCTGTGTGACTGAGTCACTATAACAGTTTAAACTGTCAACCTGAATTAAAGGGGAAACTCCACCCTTCCTGCGGTTCTGTCTCCTAACCAGTACCAGTACCCCAGACTTATTTTCTGAGAACCATGTTTGTTTACCCCTGTATATAGATTACATTGACTCTTTAGTTTATATTAGTTTAGTTTCCACATTGACTCTGTACTGGTACCCCCTGTATATAGCCTCCACAGTTGACTCTGTACCGGTACCCCTGTATATAGTCTCCACATTGTCTGATTAGTTTGTATATAGTCTCCACATTGACTCTGTACCGTTTACCCTGAATATAGCCTCCACATTGACTCTGTACGGTGCCCCTGTATATAGCCTCCACATTGACTCTGTACTGGTACCCCTGTATATAGCCTCCACATTGACTCTGTACTGGTACCCCTGTATATAGCCTCCACATTGACTCTGTACCGGTACCCCCTGTATATAGTCTCCACATTGACTCTGTAGGTACCCCCTGTATATAGTCTCCACATTGACTCTGTACCGGTACCCCTGTGTATAGCCTCCATGGTTGACTCTGTGCTGTCTCCTGTGTGAGCATGGACACACAGACTCAATAGTTACCCAGAGATAGCCTCCACACACTGACTCAGAGGGCCTATGGTCTATAGTCTCTACACTGCTCAGTCTCCTGTGTGACATGGACTCTACACTGACTCATAATAGTTATCCTGAGATGTCTCTACACTTCTCAGAGAGGGCCTATGGTCTATAGCCTACATGTCTGACTCTGTGACATGGACACCAGAGATAATAGTTATCCAGAGACTCTGTACTGGTACCCCTGTATATAGCCTCCACATTGACTCTGTACTGGTACCCCTGTATATAGCCTCCACATTGACTCAGTACCGGTACCCCCTGTATATAGTCTCCACATTGACTCTGTACCGTAACACCCTGTATATAGCCTCCACATTGACTCTGTACCGTAACACCCTGTATATAACCTCCACATTGACTCAGTACTGGTACCCCCTGTATATAGCCTCCACATTGACTCTGTACTGGTACCCCCTGTATATAGCCTCCACTTTGTCTGTCTGTATCTCCCTGTATATAGTCTCCACATTGACTCTGTGTCTCCCTGTATATCCTCCACATCTGTCTGTACTGGTACCCCTGTCTCTCTCCACATTGTCTGTCTGTGTCCCCTGTATATAGCCTCCTCATTGTCTGTCTGGTCCCCCTGTCTATAGCCTCCACTCTGTCTGTCTGATCCCCCTGTATATAGCCTCCACATTGTCTGTCTGTGTCCCTGTATATAGCCTCCACATTGACTCTGTACTGGTGTCCCCTGTATATAGCCTCCACATTGACTCTGTACTGGTACCCCTGTATATAGCCTCCACATTGTCTGTACTGGTCTCCCTATATAGCCTCCACATTGACTCAGTATGTACCCCCTGTATATAGCCTCCACATTGACTCTGTGTAACTCCCTGTCTATAGCCTCCACATTGACTCTGTACCGTAACACCCTGTATATAGCCTCCACATTGACTCTGTACTGTACCCCTGTATATAGTCTCCACATTGACTCTGTCCCGTAACTCTGTCTGTCTATAGTCTCCACATTGACTCTGTACCGTAACACCCTGTATATAACTCTCCACATTGTCAGTCTGGTCCCCCTATATAGCCTCCACATTGTCTGTCTGGTACCCCTCTATATCCTCCACTTTGACTCTGTCTGTGTCCCCCTGTATATAGTCTCCACATTGTCTGTCTGGTCCCCCTATATAGCCTCCACATTGACTCTGTACTGGTACCCCTGTATATCCCCCTCTCCACATTGTCTGTCTGGTACCCCTGTATATAGCCTCCACATTGACTCTGTACTGGTACCCCTGTATATAGCCTCCACATTGTCTGTACTGGTCCCCTGTCTATAGCCTCCACGTTGACTCTGTCTGTGTCCCCTGTATATAGCCTCCACTCTCTGACTCTGTACTGTCCCCCTCTCTCTCCTCCTCATTGTCTGTCTGTACCCCTGTATATAGCCCCCACATTGACTCTGTCTGTAACACCCTGTATATAACCTCCACATTCTGTCTGTCTGGTCTCCCCTGTATATAGCCTCCACATTGACTCTGTACCGTAACTCCCTGTATATAGCCTCCACATTGACTCTGTCCGTAACTCCCTGTATATAGCCTCCACATTGACTCTGTCTGGTGTCTCCCTGTATATAACCTCCACATTGACTCTGTCTGTCTGTCCCCTGTATATAGTCTCCTCATTGACTCTGTACCGTACACCCTGTATATAACCTCCACATTGTCTGTCCTGGTCCCCTGTATATAACCTCCACATTGACTCTGTACTGGTCCCCTGTATATAGTCTCCTCATCTGTCTGTCTGTACCGTCCCCTCTATATAGCCTCCACATTGTCTGTCTGTGTTTTTCCCTATCTAGTTCCCCTCTCTGTCTGTCTGTATCTGTGTGTGTGTATCCCTCCACTATAACTGTCTGTCTGTCTCCACCCTTCCTGCGGTTCTGTCTCCTGTCTGTACCCCTGTATATAGTCTCCACATTGACTCTGTACCCCCCTGTATATCCTCCACATTGACTCTGTCTGTCTGTCTGTGTCTCCCATTGACTCCTACCCCCCTGTATATAGCCTCCACATTGACTCTGTCTGTCTGTACCCCCTGTATATAGTCTCCACATTGCCTCTGTACCTCTGTACCCCTGTATCTCCCTCCACTGACTCTGTCCGGTACCCCTGTATATCTCTCCCATTGACTCTGTGTCTGTGCCCCTGTATATAGTCTCCACATTGACTCAGTCTGTCTGTGTCTAGCCTCCACATTGACTCTGTACCGGTACCCCTGTATATAGTCTCCACATTGACTCTGTACCGGTACCCCCTGTATATAGTCTCCACATTGACTCTGTACTGTACCCCTGTATATAGTCTCCACATTGACTCTCCCCCCTGTCTGTCTGTGTCTCCACACTGACTCAGTACCGGTCCCCTGTATATAGTCTGTCTGACTCAGTGTGTCTCCCTATAGTCTCTACACTGACTCTGTACTGTACCTCCTGTATATAGTCTCTACACTCTCGGTACCTCCTGTATATAGTCTCTACACTGACTCAGTACCGGTACCCCCTGTATATAGCCTGTCTGACTCTGTCTGGTACCCCCTGTATATAGCCTCCACATTGACTCTGTACTGGTACCCCTGTATATAGCCTCCACATTGACTCTGTACTGGTACCCCTGTATATGGCCTCCACATTGACTCTGTACCAGTACCCCCTGTATATAGTCTCCACATTGTTATTGTGTTACTTTTTGTTTTTACTTTATATTTTAGTTTGCGTGTGTGTGTGTGTGTGTGTGTGTGTGTGTGTGTGTGTGTGTGTGTGTGTGTGTGTGTGTGTGTGTGTGTGTGTGTGTGTGTGTGTGTGTGTCTGTCTGTGTGTGTCCTGCCTGTCTGTGTGTGTGAACTGTGATGTAAGAGGAGCACTAAGACCCCGCACTGATAAACTGTTACTGAATGTTGCACATGACTCCATCCTTCCTGCAGGATACAAGGTCTACGATGGGTCTTTGATTGGCATATATATCATCGTCAATATCCATGGTATTTATTTATCAGGGTCTTTGTCTTCATAACTGTACAACCTTCTACTCCTGTAACTTCTACTCCTGTAACTTCTACTCCTGTAACTTCTACTCCTGTAACTTCTAACTCCTGTAACTTCTACCTGTAACTTCTACTCCTGTAACTTCTACTCCTGTAACTTCTACTGTTGTAACTTCTACTGTTGTATCTTCTACTGTTGTATCTTCTACTGTTATATCTTCTACTGTTATATCTTCTACTATTGTATCTTCTACTGTTGTAACTTCTACTGGTGTCACTTCTACTGTTGTAAAGTCTGCTGTTATCTCAGTTGTAGGTTTGTGTCTGTTCTCTGCACAGCTGGAGTCTCTGTGTGACTCAGTCTAATGTCAGAGACAGTTTTAACTGTCAACCTCATTAAAGGGGAAACTGTCTAACCAATAGTACGACACTAACCATCACCATGTGACCACAGACTTATTTTCTGAGAACCATGTTTGTTTACCACAGTGAAGATTAGTTTGTATATTTAGTTTATATTAGTTTAGTTTACCACAGTGTAGATTAGTTTGTATATATAGTTGATATTCTTTAGTTTAATAGTTGATATTCATTTCACCACAGTGTAGATTAGTTTGTATATACAGTTGATATTCATTTAGTTTACCACAGTGAAGATAAAATAATTGAAATATGCTGCATTAGTCTTGTATATACTATGCTGTCAGCCATCAATGGCCAGTTCTCAGAAGGGCCTATGGTCTATACTATGCTGTCTCCTGTGTGACATGGACACCAGAGATAATAGTTACTCAGAGATGTCTCTATCGTTCTCAGAGAGGGCCTATGGTCTATACAATGCTGTCTCCTGTGTGACATGGACATCAGAGATAATAGTTATTCAGAGATGTCTCTATCGTTCTCAGAGAGGGCCTATGGTCTATACTATGCTGTCTCCTGTGTGACATGGACACCAGAGATAATAGTTATTCAGAGATGTCTCTATCGTTCTCAGAGAGGGCCTATGGTCTATACTATGCTGTCTCCTGTGTGACATGGACACCAGAGATAATAGTTATTTAGAGATGTCTCTATCGTTCTCAGAGAGGGCCTATGGTCTATACTATGCTGTCTCCTTTGTGACATGGACACCAGAGATAATAGTTATTCAGAGATGTCTCTATCGTTCTCAGAGAGGGCCTGAGGTCTAAATGTAATGGTCCCTTCAGAGATATTTCCTAAGTCTATCTCTGTCTCCTCTCAGAGATTAGTTATTTAGAGATGTCTCTATGTCTCAGAGAGGGCCTCTCTCTCTGCTGTCTCCTGAATGGACTGATAATGTATTAACATTGCCCCCTCAAGTGAGGTAGTCAACATACAAAGTGAATATATGTCTGTTAGTTTATTCCCTAAACATTACACATCTCTGTCTGTCTGTATCTCCCTCTCTCCCCCCTCTGTCTGTCTGTGTCTATACAATCTACCCCTAGTCTGTCTGACACAAGATAAAATGAATCCCCTCTCTGTCTGTCTGTGTCTCCCTGTATCTACCTCTGTCTGTCTGTATCTCCCCTCTCTCCCCCTCTCTGTATCTGCCTGTAATGTCTGTTTGTTTGTCTGTGTCTTCTAACATCTCTCCTCTCTCCCCTCTCTGCCTGTATGTCTGTTTGTTTGTCTGTGTAACCTACTGTCTCTACTCTGTAACATACTGTATCTGTATGTAACATACTGTATCTGTCTGTGTCTACTCTCTCTCCCCCTCTGTCTGTCTGTATCTCCCTCTCTCCCCCTCTGTCTGTCTGTCTGTCTGTGTCTACCCTAACTACCCCCCTCTCTGTCTGTCTGTATCTACCTCTGTAACATCTCTGTATCTCCCATCTCCCCATACTCTGTCTGTCTGTGTCTCCCTGTCTCTCCCCATACTCTGTCTGTCTGTGTCTCCCTCTCTCTCCCCTCTCTGTCTGTCTGTATCTACCTCTCCCTAACCTCTCTGTCTGTCTGTGTCTACTCTATTGTCTCTGTCTGTATGTGTCATACTCTATCCCCCCATGTCTGTCTGTCTGTGTCTACTCTCTCTCCCCTCTCTGTCTGTCTGTATCTACTCATGTAACTGTCTGTCTGTCTGTCATACTGTATCTCCCTCTCTATCTCTCTACCTGTAACATCTGTATTGTCTGTCTGTGTCTACCATGTAACATACTCTGTCTGTCTGTGTAACATACTATCTCCCCATGTCTGTCTGTCTGTAACATACTGTATCTACCATCTGTCTGTCTGTATCTACTCATGTAACATACTGTATCTGTCTGTCTGTAACATACTGTATCTACCATGTCTGTCTGTATCTACCTCTGTGACATACTGTATTGTAACATACTGTATTGTCTGTCTGTATCTACCATGTAACATACTCTGTCTGTCTGTGTAACATACTGTATCTACCTCTGTAACTGTCTGTATCTACCTCTGTAACATACTGTCTGTCTGTAACATACTGTATCTACCATGTAACTACTGTATTGTGTCATACTGTATCTACAATGTAACTACTGTATTGTAACATACTGTGTCTACAATGTAACATACTGTATTGTAACATACTGTAACATACTGTATCTCTCCTGTAACATCTGTATTGTAACATACTGTCTCTATCTCTGTCTGTCTGTCTGTCTATCTCTCTCTAACATACTGTATCTACCATGTAACATCTGCCTGTATCTCTGTAACATACTGTTTGTCTGTAACATCCCTCTATCTACCATGTAACATACTGTATCTGTCATCTGTATCTAACATACTGTATCTACTCTGTAACATACTGTATCCCTCAATGTAACATACTGTATCTGTAACATACTGTCTCTACCTCTGTCATGTCTGTATTGTAACATACTGTATCTACAATGTAACATACTGTCTGTCTGTGTCTACTCTCTCTCCCAATCTAACATACTGTATTGTAACATATGTCTGTCTGTCTGTGTCATACTGTCTCTACCATGTAACATACTGTGTCTACCATGTAACATACTGTCTGTCTGTGTCTACTGTCTGTAACCTCTCTGTCTGTCTGTAACATACTCTCTCTACCATCTCTGTCTGTCTGTGTCTACCAGGTAACATACTGTGTCTGTCTGTGTCTACTCTCTCTACTCTCTGTCTGTCTGTATCTACCTCTCTAACATACTCTATCTATCTCTGTATGTATGTCATACTGTGTCTCCCCATCTAACTCTGTCTGTATGTGTAACATACTGTATCTCCCCCAATCTGTCTGTCATCCTGCCTGTCTGTCTCTTATGAACATAGATGTAAGAGGACCATAAGACCCCATACTGTATCAAAACAAATGTAACATACTGTATTGTAGGACACAGCTGTATCTAACCATTCATACTGCTACAACCTGATAGCTACCAGGTAACATACTGTATCTAACCTTAACATACTGTACAACCTGATAGCTGCAGGACACAGTAGAGAAGTCTGTCTAACTCTGTAACAACTGATTACAGTAACATAGAGAACTGTAATCTTCCACTGCTAACAACCTGATAGCTGTAGGACATACAGCAGAGAAGTCATACTGTACTCTTCACACTGTAACAACCTGATACTCTAACTCTTCATACTGTAACAACTGTACAGTAGAGAACTAGTCTAACTCTTCACACTGCTACATACCTGATACAACTCTAACTCTTCATACTGTATCAACCATGTAACATACTGTAATTGTAACATACTGCTATCAACCTGTAACATACTCTAACTCTTCATACTGTATCAACCTGATGTAGGACATAGCTGAAGTCTAGTCTAACATACTTCATACTGCTACAACCTGTAACAACTCTAATTTAACATACTGCTACAATTGTAACATACTCTATCTACCATGTAACATACTGTATGATAACATCTAACTCTTCACACTGCTAACAACTGTATCTAACTCTTCATACTGCTACAACCATGTAACAACTCTAACTCTTCATACTGCTACAACCTGATACAACTGTAACTCTTCATACTGCTACAACCTGTATACAACTCTAACTCTTCATACTGCTACAACCTGATAACTGTAACATACTGTATTGTCTAACTCTTCATACTGCTACAACCTGATACAACTCTAACTCTTATACTGCTACAACCTGTGCAGGACATCAACAGCAGAGAAGTCTAATGTTAACATACTGTCTTGTAACATACTCAGAGATATGTGTTAGACTGTACTGTATTGTCTCAGAGGGGTATTGTAACATATGTCATTCTACCATTTAAATACTGTCCACTTCTGTTACATTTAACAGTGGTTTAAACTGAGACTCTGATATGATGTTGAAAACTGTATCAGGATGAACATACTCAATGCAAGATGGTGATCTACAAAGTAATAACTGTTGTCTCCTGACATGGAACAGAGATAATAGTTATTCAGAGATACTCTATTGTAACATACTGATCTAAATGTAACATACTGTATTGTAACATACTGTATCTACCATGTAACACACTGTATTGTCTCTGTGTCTCTCTCTGTGTCTCTCTGTGTGTCTCTCTCTCTCTCTCTCTCTCTCTCTCTCTCTCTCTCTCTCTCTCTCTCTCTCTCTCTCTCTCTCTCTCTCTCTCTCTCTCTCTCTCTCTCTCTCTCTCTCTCTCTCTCTCTCTCTCTCTCTCTCTCTCTCTCTCTCTCTCTCTCTCTCTCTCTCTCTCTCTCTCTCTCTCTCTCTCTCTCTCTCTCTCTCTCTCTCTCTCTCTCTCTCTCTCTCTCTCTCTCTCTCTCATACTGTGTTAACATTGCCAAAGCAAGTAACATACTGAATATCTAATGAAAAAAAAAATAACAGTAAACATTACCAGAATGTAAAACATACAAATGTATTGTAACATACTATACAATGTACAAATAGTTAAATAACAAGATAAAATGAATACTGTATTGTAACATACTGTATCTACCATGTAACATACTGTATTGTAACATACTGTATCTACCATGTAACATACTGTATCTACAATGTAACATACTGTATTGTAACATATTGTAACATACTGTATCTACCATGTAACATACTGTATTGTAACATACTGTATTGTAACATACTGTATCTACCATGTAACATACTGTATCTACAATGTAACATACTGTATCTACAATGTAACATACTGTATCTACCATGTAACATACTGTATTGTAACATACTGTATCTACAATGTAACATACTGTATCTACCATGTAACATACTGTATTGTAACATACTGTATCTACCATGTAACATACTGTATTGTAACATACTGTATCTACATACTGTAACATACTGTATTGTAACCATGTAACATACTGTATCTATGTAACATTGTAACATACTGTATCTACCATGTAACATACTGTATTGTAACATAATGTATTGTAACATACTGTATTGTAACATACTGTATTGTAACATACTGTATCTACCATGTAACATACTGTATCTACAATGTAACATACTGTATTGTAACATACTGTATCTAACAATGTAACATACTGTATCTACCATGTAACATACTGTATTGTAACATACTGTATCTACCATGTAACATACTGTATTGTAACATACTGTATTGTAACATACTGTATTGTAACATACTGTATTGTAACATACTGTATCTACCATGTAACATACTGTATTGTAACATACTGTATCTACCATGTAACATACTGTATCTACCATGTAACATACTGTATT